>NC_073232.2:63294545-63597575 GCF_029281585.2 Gorilla gorilla gorilla | reverse complement strand
AGTTTTGCTCGGGCCCACTGGGCTCATTATGCCCACTTGGCCTGGCAGGTTGCACTCAGTTCACACTACCGACCTGGTTCCCACATCTTCAAGGGAGACTGCAAGTCAGGCATGAAGTGGCAAGGGGCGCGTGAGCGAGTGTGGGGTCTGGCCACTGCACAGGCAAACAAACTGGCTGCTGCCGTGAGGTGGGCAGCTCCAGGTGCTGGCATGGGATCTTTGTAAGGCTGCGGCCGAACCAGGCACACCACAAGCAGCTTCCCTGGCTAGCATCAGAGAATGTGGTCGTGCCTGGAAGCTTAGAGACACCAGGAACTGCATAGCCCCAAAGCGGGAGTCACAGCCCTGGCTCGGGGAACTCCCAGGTCCGGGCCCCCCAAAGGGCTGCAGCTCTTTTCTCCTTGTCTTCACTTGCAATGTGGCAAGCAAAGGGCATGTTTCAGCCCTGTTTGTATTACAACTCTTTTAGCCTCACCATTCAGTGGTTCCCGATTTCTTGACCTGTGACCGGGAAGAATGTGGTACGCAGGCAAGTGGAGGTTGAACAAGACAAAGAGGAGCTTTATTGAACACTAGAATAGCTCAGAGAAAACCTGCAGTGGGCAGCCCCTCTCCACAGCCAAGGTGTCCCAATGAGTGTTCAGCTCTTAGCAGAGAGGGTAGCTCCTCTCTGTAGGCAGGTCGTCCCAATGAGTGTTCAGTTGTCAACAGAGAGGGTAGCTCCTGTCTGCAGCTGGTCATCCCATCATCTGCAACTCTCAGCAGAGAGGAGGCCCTAGAGTGGGTAGCTCCTCTCTGCAGCTGGTCATCCCAATATCTGCTCTGCTCTGGTTAAGCCTGGGGCTTTTATGGGCCTCAGAAGGGCGGAAGTACATGCTGATTGGTTCATGAGTGGCAATAGGCAGGTCCAGAAAAGGCACTGCAAGTTCCCACTCTTGTCCATGGGACTGGCAGCCTGGCCTCCAGCCTTCAGGCCCTCCCTGGTCTGAAGGTGGGGCCTTAATGGGGATCCACCCCGTTTCTGCCCAGGAACCTGTCTGCCTCCTGCTGCCATTCATGACACCCAGGCTGTAGGTGCCAGGCTGCAGGCCAGCACCAAGCTGCCATCAGCCCACCATTGGATTCCCTCCTATGCTCATTGGCACCCAAAGCCCAGAGGGGGGTGAGTTGTCAGGGGACTGGCATGCCAGCACTGCCCTGAGCATGTGCACACCTGGCCGGACTGTGACAGTGCCTGGGCTCAGTCCCAGCTTTCCTCCAAAATCAGAATAGGAGCCAAAAACAGAGAGAAGCCAGGCAGTGGGAGCAGGCACTTCTGATCCTGCGAGGGCCAGGGGGCCCTTCCCAGACCCCTAAGAGTGCAGAAATGCCTGGGTCTAGCTGCCTCCAAGAGGGCAGAGATCTTGTCAGCTCCTAGTCCCCCAGTAGCACAGGGGAGGCCCGGGTCCATGGCCGTGACTTCGGGCAGCTGTAGCTGCACCTGGGAGAAAAGGGCTCCTGCTTCCCCCTGCCTGCCCACGACTTGGGTGGCTGCAGCCTTGCCCTGGAAGACAGGGCTCCTGCCTCCTCCCAGCCCCAGGAGCACAGGGATGCCTGGGCCCATAGTCGTGGCTTAGGCAGCTGCGGTGGTACCCAGGGAGCTCCCATCCCAACTCAGATGGGGTGGGGGTCCGTCCTGTCCCCGGCTCCTGCTGGCTCCATGGGTGTGCAGACCTGGCCATACCTCCCTGCTGCACCCAGTGTGATGGCAGCAGCAGCTCCAGATGGCCTGCCACTGCCATCACAATGATCACAAGGCAGTGAAGTATTTCCAGGGTTCACTTGTAGGTTGTAATTGTCATCACTCTTATGGTGGTAGAGGTAGAAGAGTAGGTGGAAGTAATGTACATCTGGATTCACTATGGGATAGGCTGTGAAGGCTAGACTAGTAGAGGTGTACTTCTGTGAGACTGATACTCTATTTTTAAACTAAGACATCAAGAAGCAAGCACTTGGGGGTTCTTCTCATGTATTATGAAGGAAAAACTGAGTTGACTTTTTACCATGCATTTTACAGAATGCATGATAAACATATTTGGGTATCCTACTCTCATTTTCCAATAAGTAGTATATCTCAGTTATCACTAAATAAAGATAAGCCTTTTCAACATTCAGTGCTGTATGTATATACACTACTTGAATAAGCAACAACCAATAAACATTTATTTTTCTATCGAATTTCAGGTGCAGGAGTGTCTCCTAGGGAGGCACAGCAATAGGACATGATTTACTCTTAGCATATGGGAACAGTCAGTTTTGTTTTCATTTCAAATTGTGCCTTCATTTAAAAAATTACATTATGAGCCTTTTGCTTCAAAGTACTTCTAAGAAGTAATTTAGGAAGTTATTGTTTTTTAAGCCACAATCAGATGACAGGTTTTATTTTCTTTCTATTTCACAGCTTAATAAGTGAAATAAAGATATTCTGATAAATCATCTTACTCAGGCTATATTACCTTATGAAAATTCAGAAGTAACTACACTCAACTTTCCTTTTTTCTCCTACTGAGTTCATTTTATCCTTATCTGATGAACATATAGTTGCCATTAGATTTTTTTCAATGTCAAAGTTGGAAAAAATAGTATTTTTGGTGTAGATATACAGAAGAGTGAAATAAACATTATCTTTCTAGTATAAATGTATCATCTGTATCTTAATCTTGCTTTCCTTTGATTATTAAATGTGTTGAAAGATGGCATTTTATAGAAATCAGGTGGCATTTTATAGAAAGACGCCACCTGATTTCATTGGTCCAAGATTAAATACCTCTGTGGAAAACAATGTTATTTCCAACAGAACCAAAGAACCAGAAATATTTACAAACTGAGGTTGCAAGTGGAATGCCAGAAAATAAGGCCCCACTCTTTCTCTTCACATCTACCCCTTACCCCCATTTCCTCACATTTCTTTCTTATGCTGTTATTCTCACTTTCTCGCTATGGAACCTGGTTTTATTAGTCTACTCTAAGTGCCCTCTTAAATGTCACCAGAGATTTGCTAGTTACCTCATGAAATGGTCTTTTTATTTTTTTCTTCATTTGACTTCACTTCTCAGCCACGATTTTACATTGTTGACCACCCTTTATTTCTTTAAATTCTCCACCCTTCGGGACCATTTAAATTATTGGCACTCTTTAGAATTTATTTCATTTCCTAAAATTTGCTAATATTATGTCCTCAACTGTATTTCATAAACCTTGGTAAGCTCCTCCAGATATATGATTGCATAATACCTCAATGAAAAGAAGTCCCAAATATTTATATTCTTATTTGAACCCGGTGTCTGGCACTTATCAAATACCCACATATTTTTTAACAAATGAATGAGTGAATGAATGAATAGATGAACAAATGAACCTCTCAAATGATGTCCAATCTTAAAGTCCCTTCTTCCATTGATCACATTCACGACTTGAATTTGCCTGGCAGTGGATAGGGGTTATGAGCTCGCTTGACCATGGGGGGCAGGCTAGCGATGTAAATGACTACAATAGGCTAGTAAAACAGGTGGCAAACTGGAAAGTCTTATGTGATGAGGACAGAAATTACTGAACTCCAGCTTGCTGCTACTCTGTAAGAATGTAACCTCGGCTTTTTAAGAAAAGCAGAAAAAAAACCTAGATTTTAAAAATATGAAATGTGATTTTGTAATCTGATTTTTTAAAAAAGCTCTGTAAACCAACAAACCATTTCTGCAAACTGTTTGGCGTGTGGATGCCATTTTGTGATTTCTATCACTCAGATATGCCTCTTTAAAACCTGTCCTTTGCTTCAAATGAAGGAAGCCTATTAACCCATCTTGATTATTTTCTTGTTTTGATTTTTTGACATTTTAACATTTTGATATCCTATGCCTGTAACTTGTTTTTCACTGTGTCTAGGTTTCTTTAATCTTTTGTTTGCATTTCAATATTTTTCACAAGAAATTCCAACATTGTGCAAATCAAATTGATTTGTTTCACTTGTTTCCTTCTAAATAACTTAGAAATTGATATAACTTTGATATATAAAATCTTTTGGGCAACTGTGAATATCCTTTGGGTAATAGCTATGCTTGTTTACAAACTATATAGTTTTTATACTTGGAATAAAAATTGTATAGCCAGCATTCTCTATATGTACAGAACAGAATTTCAGATTGTGGTTTTCTCACAAATAAAATTTGTGTGTACTCGGAATTTTGGTTTCATTCTCTTGAAGTTGTTCAGCAGGCAATTAAATATTGATAAGTTTCTGGTTGGAGATTGAGTGAAATGAATATATGCTTGACCATTCTTTTTAAATTTGAGAGTGCATAAATACTAGTACGGATTAAGCACACAGTAGAAAATGGAATGGCATTGCTGAAATGTAAACTCAACACCCTTTCTCCAGAACTCAGCCTCATGACTACTATCTAGTTCTGCCTGTAAAAGTAACAAGCTTTATTTTCTTGTTGGATGGAGATAGTAGAGTCATAAATTGAGTCATCTTGTAAACTGTATTATTAACATCCTTTAACCAATAGCATCTTATTATTAGAAAAATTTGAGTCTCTTTCACTTTAGTTGACATAAAGCAAATTATGCAGTATTGTTTGGCTCAAGCATCTTTTTTTTTTCTTTCCTTGCTGTGATAAGTGTTTATACACACCAAAGAGAGGGCAAAATGTTTACTTTTTACAGAAGTACTCCCTTCTATGTATATGAAAACTAAAGGTGTGTTTAAGAGCAATCACTTCACGTTTAGTTCAATAACTCATAAGTCAATCCATTTATACTTTGACTTACCATTGCTTCAAGATGCCTACTTGACTTGAAACCATATGGAATACATATAAACATCAGATGATGGCAAATTCTAAACCGAATATTCACTTTGCATCTCCAGTGATAGGAAATATGGTAGACCAAGTTGTACCCAAAAGGGATGGGATTAAGCTCCCAGTAGCCACCTTCCCTTCTTTCCCCTAACTTTTGAGTCTTCAGCATAGCATATGGCTAAGAGATCCAGTTCAGAGCCAGATTGCCTGGTTTGGAACTTATTCTGTCATTTATTAATGATTAGTCACTGAGAAGAATTTCTTTTATCTGAAATGGGGATTATGATTACATCTAACTACCTGGGTTATTGGAGGAGGAATCAAAAGGATACTTACAAAGAATTTGGGTGAGTGCATAGAATTTAGTTTAATGCTTCCCTAAAGTGAGCTGTCATCATCACTACCACCATCATCTTTATCTACATCATCATCTTCATCATCATCATCACCATATCATCATACCAGCAATGTTCTGCTACCACTTGATAAAGTTTAGTGTACTGGCAAAATTGACATAGCATTAAGATTTTGAGTCAACCACTCATTGATTGACTTTCAGCAAGCCAGTTAAGCTCCTGTAAACTAAGCCAATTGAACTAGATGATCTTTAAGTTTCCTTAGGTCATAGCTTCTGGTTCTCTGAGAGTTGGCCCCTTTCCACCTGGAACAGACCCCTGAATGCCAAGTGCAGCCCTGAGGCTACCTGTTAAATGGTGGCATTTAATACAAAACCACTGTCAGCAAGGAACTTCCCTCCAAGAACTTTCCCAGCTGTTGCCTCTCATTCTGAGTACCTGTGCCACATGCCAGGCCCTGTTCATGTTAATGCAAAAATGAATTAGCCAAAGTCAGTTGAATAGACATTAATATTAGAAATCTGTATTTCCTTATTTGTTTTCACTTCATAGTCTGTGATCATGGAAAAGTTAATTAACATTTCTGAACTTGCTTCTTTGTTTTATCTTCTGATGTATATTTTTTTCTTTTAAAAAATTAATAAAATTTTGCTGGGCATGGTGGCTCATGCTTGTAATCCCAGCACTTTGGTAGGCTGAGGCAGGCAAACCACTTGAGGTCAGGAGTTTGAGACCAGCCTGGCCAACATGATGAAACACTGTCTCTACTAAAAATACAAAAATTATCCAGCTGTGATGGCACAAGCCTGTAATTCCAGCTACTCGGGGGGCTGAAGTAGGAGAATCGCTTGAACCCAGGAGGTAGAGGTTGCAGTGAATGAGATCACACCACTCTCCTCCAGCCTGTGCGCCTGAGTGAGACTCCATCTCAAAAACAAACAAAAAAGAAAAGATAAAACAATAAAATTATAGTACAGAAATTAAGTACTGGATATGGATTTTAATATTTTTCCATATTTGAATTTGATTATTTATTTATTTAGAAGTAAAATGTTATAAAAACTATTCAAGCTGCTTTTGTATCCCACCCGTGTACTTCCTCTCCTTCCTAATATCACCATTCTGAAGCTTATTGTATGCATCCTCATTGCTCATGTGTCTATAAATGTGTCTATAATTTATTGTGTATATATGTATTCATATTTGTATTTAAAATTTTACACATGTGAAATATTATTCTGTTTCATTCTCAGTCAATATATTTTTTTTCTTTTCCTTCTATTGTCATAGTCATTGCACTTATGTCATTCCTTCTTTTAGAAGTTTTACCTTCTTCTTTTAATGATTAACCTTTATATGTTAATATGTATATTTAACACGTAACACTAATCAATAGCTCTATTCCTCTCTTGAATAATAATATAATATTAAGTGTGTTAAACTCCAAATTAATTACTCCCACCAATCTTCTAGGTAGTTTTCTACTGGTCCCCAAATATTAATCATTATTATTACTGTATTTTTTCAGGCACAACCAAAACCTAATTATTTAACATTTATCAACTCGTTTACAAATTCCTTTGCCCACTATTGCTTCTATAACCCACCCCATTTCTTTTAGATTTATTCTTTGAAGAGATGATTGGTTTATACCTTCTGCCCTTGCCTACACATGAGTGAATTTTGGGTTAGATGTAAATATCTAGGTCAAATTTCATTTTTCTTTAGCATTTGAAGTGTTATTACATTGTCTTCTGACATTCATGTTCTGCAGTCAGTCAAATCACCATTCCTTTATAGGTAAACTGTCTCTCTGGTAGCTGTTTCTGTCTTTGACATTATGCATTTTTGCTATAATTAATGTAGGTACAGATATATTTATCAATAAATGAAGAATAAATAAAACTCTGTGCATCTCCTTTTGAGAATGCATTTTTTTCAATCCTAGAAAATTCTCAGCATTATTTCTGCATATATTCTTTCCCCGACTTTCTCTTTTCTCTCATTTTGTAACTTTTAGTGGCCTAGACTTAACCTCATCATCATATGTCGTTACCTCCTTATTCACATTTGAATCTTCTTTCTCTGTGTCATTTGGTGCTACATTTTTAATAGAAGCTGGGCAGATTGTCTCAGATGGTCATGCAATTCTCTACTTCTTCCTTCAATTGTATCAAGTCTTCAGTTCAATTAATACACTGAGTAGGTTCCAATGACTATTTTATAAAAGTAATTTTAGAAGTTCTACTTGGTGCATCAAAGTGCTTAGGAGTGTGAGCTCTGAAATGAGACTTCTTGGGTTCAAACCCCAGCTCCATTATTTATGAAATGTGTGATCTTGTTGATGTTCATCTCTGTTTCAGCTTCATGGTTTGTAAAAGTAGAATAGTAGTGCTTGCCACATAGGGTCAAGGTGATTAATAGGCCAAATAATGTATATAGTATGTATGCATGTTAGAAAAATGTCTGGCATATACTAAGTGTTTGATAAATATGAGGTATTATTGCCATTATTTTATTATTTTTAAATATCTTTTTTCTTTTCCTTTATTTATTTATTCATATTTTTAATTTTGATTCAGAAGGTACATGTGCAGGTTTGTTACATGGGTGTACTGTGTGATGCTAAGGTTTAGGCTTCTAATACTCCCATAGCCCAAGTAGTGAACATAGTACCTAAAAGGTAGATTTTCAACACTTGCCTCCATCTCTGCCTCCCCTCTTTTCAACTCTCTAGTGTCTATTGTTCCCATGATGATGTTCACATGAACTCAATGTTCAGCTCCCACTTATAAGTGAAAACATGTGTATTTGGCTGTTTCTGAATTAACTGGTTTAGGATAATGGCCTCCAGCTGCATCCTATGTTGCTGCAATGGACATCTTAAATATCTTTTACGTTGTTTCTTATATCATCTTTTTTTGCTGTATGTCTTCAGAAATTATTTTAAGAATGTCAAATTCTTTGAAACTTTCTGTTAGTTTCACTTTTGGGGTGCACATTCTTCCATTTGTCACTTCCGCCAACTTTCCTTCCTTGTGTGGTTTAGTATAGCAGAGGTGTGCTTGTCTTGGGTGGGGGTGGGGTTTTTTGGTGTTTTTATTTTCTACCACATACCCATTTTCAGTGGAGTTAGTGGACTGAGGGATTGATTTTCTTGTGCTCACATTATAGAAGCATCTCTATGTACCTATTTTATATGTTTCATATCTGCCTCTGCAAAGATACGTTTTAGCTTAATATCCCTGTAACTTGAAGATAACATTGAAAGAATTCAGTTCTTCCAGTTACAAGGCTTGGGTATCTGTTTCTCTCAGAGAAAGACTCTTGACATTTACTTGGGCTGACAGAGAGAGTTATTTATACTGTGTGTGCCTTTTGTGTCGAAATGCTCCAGGGCTCTGGCCTTATGAAGGACTCAGTCCCAGTCGCCCTCTCCCGTGGGGCCATCACCAGGCTCCTTCACCCAGCCCTTATGACTCCTGTGCGGCTCCAGCTTGTTTCTCCAGCCTTGGGACCCTTCTCTTTCCAGCACCTGAGACTCTCGGGGTTTATTGTTTCACTTTTTTTTTTTTTACGTTTTTCATTTTAGTGAATATTATAATTAATTTGGTTTTTAGTGCAGATTATTCTCGTGAGGATTATAGTGAATAATCTATGGAAAAAGTAACACAATGTCTGGTGGGAATTTTTATTTCTGTTGTTCTGGATTTGTGGCTGTCCAAAACAAAACAAAACAATACAAAACAAAACAAAAAGATGCTGTCCTCTCACTTTTCTGGCCTGAGTTATTCTCCTCTTCAGGATTTATAAAGGGGAGATTAAAATAATTGATGTACTAAGTGCTATAGGAAAAGCACAGAGTATCATAGTAACATTTTTTCTCCACCCCAGAACTTTTTCCTACGGGGCAAGTCAACTTAGCTGTCACACAAGTATCTCACATATCCCTTGGACAAAAGTAAACTCATTTTCTTTCCAACTCCAATCAAGTCTATTCTTTTTCAAGTGAATATTACATGTGTTTATCAAACCAGAAATTTGGACATTATCCTTGACTCTTTCTTCTCCTAAAATTTCCTCTCATAATAACGAATCCTGTTTGTTCTACCTCTTAAATAACTCTCAACTTCAACTCTCAATCTGCTTCTCACCACCCTCATGCCACTGTTCCTGTTAGTGCCACCATGATCTGTCTAAATTATAGGACAGCCCCCTAATTGGTCTCCCTGTGTCCAGTCTTCCGCACTTTTTATCCATTCCCCTCTTTGTGATGATGATAAAGTATTTGTATTAAGTTTCTTAGTGTGGCCATAATAAATTACACAAACTGGGTGGCTAAAACAATAGCAATTTATTCTTTCACAGGTCTGTAGGCTAGACATCCAAAGTCAAAGTGTCACCAGGCCACACTCCCTTTGGAAGCTCTAGGGAGGAATCTGTTCCATGCCTCACTCCTAGCTTTTGGTGGTTCCCAGCAGTCCTTGGCATTTTTTGTCTTGGAGCTACATCACTTTAGTTTCTGTCACTGTCTTCACATGGCTGTTTTCCCTCTGCGTGTGCCTCTGTATCAAAATCTTTCTTTATGAGAACACCAGTCATTGAATGCAGGGCCCACCCTGATCCAGTATGGCAGCACCTTAACTTGATCATATCTGGAAGACCTTATTTTCAAATATAATTACATTAACAGGTTTGAGGGCTAGGGCTTCGACATATCTTTTGGGAGGGCACAAATCAACTCACTACATTCTCTAAAGCAAATCGCGTCATGCCACTTTTCTCCTCAAAGGCTTGCTCTGGCACTCCCTGTTGTGAGAGCTGCTCCCATATCATTGCTGCAGTCTCACGATCAGCTACATCCTGCTTCACTACCTATGCTGTAATCATACTGAGATCTGTTAGGTCCTCATCATCCCCATGATTTATTTCACTTTTAGGTATTCATTTGTAGTAACATTTTGTAATTCATCTGTTCTGGCATGAAAGAGTGGCTGAACTTACAACAATCTCCAAATGGGATATTAGAACCTGGAAGTCCAGCACAGCACAGGACCCAAATACATAGGCATGTAGAAGCTGACCTGTTGCTCTGAAGATGCCTGGACCCATTATATGGACCTTAATTAAAAGATACCTGTGATATAATGGCCCATTGGACTTTGATGTCAAGGAACTCATTACAGGATTAATGGAAACTGTATCCTGATTTTAGAGAAAACATAATGCATAAAAAATTATACACACACACATGCAACCTCCCCTTCATATCTCAAATTATTGATATTTGTATGGGAGCGCCTTAGCATTTGGACTAGACTACTTCCACAATAATCAAGATTATTTAATAAACAAAATTTGAATCCTTCCTCTGAACTTCTCTGAACACCTTCACCTGAAACATATAGTTAGTTGTACAAAAAAGTTGTTGTTGTTGCTGTTGTTTGAATTTACTTAATAATCTTGCTAATGTTTTAGTGTGTACCTTAGACTCAAGTATGCCTAAATTCTTGATTTAGCTCATTATAATAGGTACAAATTATCAGTAACTGACCAGTAACTAATGTTAATAAAATACATTAGTTTTAAGTAAGTTGGGAAATTGGTTTTTTAGAAAGCTTCTGTGAAATGCAAGGAGATTTTTGAAAGAGGACTTTTCTTCTAGAGGAAAGCTAAGGGCCTGCTTACATGAATGACTGTTTATAGAAAAGGGATCAGCTTTTCATAGAAGATTGGAGAAACATCAGGGTGTCTTAGTACTTTTCCATAAAATGGTTTATTTATCTCTACTGTCTAAAATGTAAGGCCATTTTCCATGGTGGAAATTGAGCTACTTATAAAAACAATTCAGTCTCTCATTGTTATTCTACAACATGTCATTCAGACAAATAATTCCCTTCAGGTGCCACAAGATAAGAAAAAATAATGTAAATTTGAAAATCTCTTCAAAAATGGATATAAAAATGTTTCACTTGGAGTTAATTTTCTTGCTAATGAACTCAGCCGGTGTTTTGTGTCTCTGTCATTCTCATTCCTTCCAAGTCTAAATGATTGCTTCTTAATTTTTCCTTTGTACAATTGTTAATAAATCATGACTTGCTATAAATCATACTTTGGACAGGCAACAAAGATTTTAATTGGCTAGATTTACTGTCATTACACTAATCACTTCTGATGCCTACAAAAGAAATGCTTTAAGGTCCTCTAAATTCTTGCCAAAAAAAAAATTTGAGTGTAACATTATTCATGTGTTCTGATTAAGACTGTATCGCATAAAAGGAGCATTTGCAACTGTATTTGGCATTGCATGGTTCTTATTCCTTGTTCATACAATGAAATGGAAATGAGAAGTATCTGAGAAAAGTATGCTATGTGATGATTGCCTTATCCCCTATTCCAGGCATTTAGGAAAACTGCAAGATTATTTTTAGAATATTTCAGTAATATTTAAAGGACTTTAAGTCCACTAACTTTTCCTGGGCCATTTTGAAAAATGTCAATAAATAATCGTATAGGTACTTATGATTTAATCAAGCAACAAACAATTAGAAATTGAAATTAAAAATACCACTTATGATAGCATCAAAAACTAGGGAGTAGTTACAGATAAATTTGTAAAAGATGTGTAAGATCTGTTAACTGAAAATTACAAAATGATTCCAAGAGAAAACTGAAGATATTACGTTCATACGTTGTAAGACGCAGTATTATTCTCCTAGATGGATCTATACGCTCACAGCAATCCCAATCAAAATGTTACTAAGATTTTTTTGGTTGAAATTGACAAGATGATTTTAAAATTTATATGGACCTAGAATTTATATGGACCTAAAATTTATATGAACAATTTAGAAAAAAAGAAAGTTTGGAAGACTAACTCCATCTGACTTCAAAGCTTACTTTAAAGCTGCAGTAGCCAAGGCAGTGTGGTATTAATATCAAGTTAGACAAATAGATTGATGTAGCAGAATGAAGAGTCCATAAATCAACCACACATATATTGCCATTTTAGTTAGCTTAGTTAGCTTTGCCGTTACAAAAAATACCATAGATTAGGTGGCTTAACCAACAGAAATTTATTTTCTCACAGTTTTAATGGCTGGAAGTCTGAGGTCAAGATGCTAACATTGTCAGGTTCTATTGATTGCCCTCTCCCTGGCTTGCAGACACCCTTCTGGCTTTGTGCTCTCATAGCCGTTCCTCAGTGAATTCATGTAGAGAGAGAAAAACCACCTGCTCTCTGGTATCTCTTCTTGTAAGGGCACTAATTCCATCATGAGGGCCCCACTTTCATGACCTCATCTAAATCTAAGGATCTCCCAAAGGCCCTGTCTCTAAATACTGTCACATTGGGGGTTAGGGCTTCAATATACGCATATAAATTTAAAGGGGATAATTTATCAATTGATTTTCAACAAAGGTTCAAATGCAATTCACTTAAGAAAGGTCAGATTTTCCACAAATGATGTTGAAACAATTGAAAATCCATCAAGAAAAAAATGAACTTGAATCCATACCTTGCACGACATACAAAAATTAAGTTAAAATGGATCATGGACCTAAATGTGAGATCCAAACTACAATCTTCAGGAGAAAATAGACAATAAACTTTGTGGACTTTGGTTAGATGAAGATTTTTACATCAAAACATAATCTATAAAAGGAAAAAAAGGGGCCGGGCCCAGTGGCTCACGCCCGTAATCCCAGCACTTTGGAAGGCCGAGGCAGGCCAATCACTGGAGGTCAGGAGTTCAAGACCAGCCTGGCCAACATGGCGAAACCCCGTCTCTACTAAAAATGCAGAAATTAGTTGGGCATGGTGGTGTGCACCTGTGATCCCAGCTGCTCAGGAGGCTGAGGCAGGAGAATCGCTTGAACCCAGGAGGCAGAGGTTGCAGTGAGCTGAGATCATGCCACTGCACTCCAGCCTGGGCAACAGAGCAAGACTCTGTCAGAAGAAGAAGGAGAAGGAGAAGGAGAAGATTTTATTAAAATGAAGAATTTCTGTTTTTTGACAAACACTATTTAAAGTAGGAAAAGGCAACCCACAGACTGGTAGAAAATATTTGCAAATCACATATTTGAAAAAGAACTTGATTCCAGAATATATACAGAGCTCTCAAATCTCAATAATGAGAAAATGAATAGCCTAATTTTTTAAAACATCCAAATTATTTGAACAGATATTTCACCATGAAGAGAAACTAATGGCAAATAAGCAAGTGAAAATTGTCTCAACGTGATTAGTCATTAGGGAAATGAAAATTAAAACCACAAGGTAGTGCCACTGCAAACATATTAGAATATCTAAAATTAAAAGGATTGATCATATAAAGTATTGGAGAGGATGTAGAGTATAAAATAGTACAACAACTTTGGAGAACAGTTTGGCAGTTTTTTTTTTTAAAACTTAAACATATTACCTACCATCTGACCCAGCCATTCCATTCGCAGGTATTTACATGAAACATGAAAGCTTACATGCATACAAAGACTTGTACAAAAATGTTATAGCAGCTTTATATTTAATATCTCCAAATTTGAAACAACAGAAATGTGCATCAATAGATGAATAGGTAAACAATGGTGCTAGAGCCATGCAATGAAGTAATATGTAGCAATAAAAATAGTGAAATAGTGATGTACTCAGAAACAGATTAGTATCAAAATAATTATGATGAAAACTTCAAAAATATTTACAATGAGTGAAATAAGCCAGATTAAAAAAAGTACATGCTGTATAATTCTATCTATCTAAGATATCTAAGATATATCTAAGATATTATCTGCTTTCTGTCACCATAGATTAGTTGCCATTCTATAGAATTTTATATAGAGATGACAGATGGCAGGAGACAGAGATTATAAAGGGATACTAATAAACCTTTGTAGATGATGGATATTTTCATTATATTGATCATGGTGACAGTAATTAGAATGTCTGCAAATGCCAAAAGTTTTCGAGTTGTACATTTTAAATGTGCAGCTTATTTAATGTCAATTATACCTCAGTAAATCTAATATGATGTTTTAAAACTCACTAGACAGTCGTACCCACTATCACTTTCATGGTTCTACACACAGGAGGCTCAGAGTTCTCTATGCTTCTATTATCAAAACATCTTTCAATAACATTTTAGTTCTGCAATAGGTTTTACTACAGTCACCAATAGCAGAATACTTTAGGGCTCATTTGGGTAAATGGAATTAGATGGCCATGAGTGCAATAAACTCACTGACAGTAGTAATCATCTTCTATAAAGGCATGGGGTTTTGAACAAGTCAAGTAATGGATAACTCAAACCATGCAAGCAGGGATAGGCAAAAGGGTCTTGTCTTTGAGAGTCAATTTCTGTGCTTAGAGGTGCCCTCAGCAGCAGTGGATGACAGTTGTCTGCCGCCCAGATGGCCGACTGCCACTCTCACTGTCTACTCGACGACATCGTTGCTGCAAGCCTGCTTCCCATATGGGGAAACATGTTGCTTTGAAAGGAACATTTTCCACACACATTCTGTAAGAAGAATACAGGTTTTCTACCGCCTACATCCATATGCACTTAATTCCCTTAGAAACATGGATTTGCTAACCTGGAGAAATAGAATTTGTTTACTTTAAGTCTTTTACATTGTATTACCAAACACAAATAGTCAAGAATTGTAAAACATGTACTTGAAGTTAATCTTAAAATTGATAAAATTTTTAAATAACCACTAATTATTTTTAAAATAATCATTTTTTAAATATATGGGGGAAAGATAAATGTATGGTTTTTATGTTTCTAGACCTACCCAAGAATAGTAAGGATTTGAAATTGCGGAAAATAATAGGTTATAGAAACTTTCCTACAAGAAACTATTGACATTTCATATCATTCTAACTTCCTACATGTGTACACTATTCCATACACTACCATGAGCTAACCTATGATAATCATGTCCCTATATGCACCTGAGAGGTAACAAAAACATTAAGCCAGCTGTCACACACCAGAGACTACCATATACCACAATTATTTTTATTGCTTCTCATTTTAACTGCTATTCTTATTCAAAGGAAGACTGGATAAATTATTCTGTCACTAGCAACAACAATTTCATTAATTTTCCATTTGCTAAAGCAGAGTGAGTCATTAAGAACTGGAATATAAATCTTACAGTTTCTCCTTCTAGCAGTGTCTAAATATCCTGAAAAGTGCTGCTCAACCAAATAATTTTATTTGAAGTAGCAAGACTATATGTGTTTATGAGAATGGGAAATAATTTTTACAAGAGTGATGAGATAGTTTGTATTTACAGTTTTTATTATTCCTTTCAATGTTCAGAAATGGATCATGGATCCTGGGTCTCCCATGAGAATAGAGTTGGATGTGCCTACAGGCAAATATCATGGGAGAATAGCCTCTACTGGCATTTTAATTTCTTTCTCAAATGCATTAATTGCTCTTCAAACAGTTTCCTCTGTTAAGAACACTTACATTTACCTGGTCACCCAGGCTTGAACATTAAGGACAACCTCTGAAACAGCCCTCTGTGTCATAGCTCTCCTTCTTCATCTTTGGACACCAAATTTTATTGACAATTCTTCCACAGCATTTCTCCCATTCATTCATTTATCTCTTTTAACACCTTTTCCACTGTAATTCAGATCTTTTCTTGACCTGTAGTTCATTCTATTAGATGTGCATGGTTTTTTTTCATCATATCCCAGTATATCAAAGCACCACAACATTAGACTCAGGCAGTAGGACCCCTGCCCGAAGCCTGAGCTTTAAGTTTTAGATTCCAGAGGCCCTCTTCTGCTGTGCCTCTTCCCTAAGAAAAAAATAATCTTTGGGGTCAGACAGATATGTCCATATGAAGCCTGCACATCTCCTTCTAGATCATCCTTTAGGAACCTGAGACTCGTGACTTCTGTTTCCCGCTGAGGCCGGGGAAAGTTCTTTCCTGTGTCCTTCCTAGTAAAAGTTGAGCACAACAGTTGTGTGTATCCTAGAGCAAGGTTCACTGTTTAATTGGGGTGGGAGAAGCAAGTGGACCATTTCTTATCCTACCCCAGTTGGATATGTGGGCTACTCATGGTTTGTTAGAAAGCAGGAGATAGCTGGTAGAGGGGGACCAGGGTCACCTATTGCCGTATGGTTATGATTCTGGCCTGCACTTGGAATTCTGAAGAACAAAAGAATTCTGGTTTGAATTTAGTCTTCCAGATTATTGAGAAATATTTTTCAAGGTAGGAGGATACTTTTACATTATTAGATATATGGTATGGGGGCCTCCATTTACAGTCTTGCTGTAGGCCCCATACATGCTAATAAGTGCTAGGGCAGGCTGTCCCATGATAGGTCCATAAAGAAAAGCTGTTTTGATGGTAGCACAGCTTTCTCCAAAGCACTTTGTTATATCCCAGTGCCCACTAAATAAACACCAAATTTATTATTTTGAACTTCAAGTCCTATGACACAGCTCCAAATTTACTTTTTTGGCTTTATCTACCACTATACTAGAATAAAAACCTAAATTCTCAAGAAATATGGATTATAATATTAACCATTCCTGAGACCCTGGCACTGTTCTGCCTCTACGTATTTAAATATAACATTCCTTTTGCCTCTGTGCTATTTCATGCTGCATCCAATATCCACTTATAAGGTCCTGCTCATCCTTCTTGATTTAGTTTGAGCAACTTCTCCATGATGTTTTTTTCATGAGTATCTAACCAAGAGTGATGCTTATCCATTAAGAGCTGGCCCATGTCCCGTCTTTGAATCCAACAAAACAAATATGCCAGTACCCTTCTAAAAGTTTTCTAAACATATGTTGAATTATTTTGTTACATTTTTCAATGCAAAAAAAAACTTCGTAAAGATGGTAATATTTTTTTCTCCTATTTTTCTTCTCAAAATATGCTAATTTAGGAGTCCATGAAATGAAGGCAAGCAAACTGAGACTTAGTACATAAACTAGTTTGGTAAGGGGCTTAATTTGGTTGATAAGTACAAAAGTAAGGCCTACAGAATCTTCTGGATTCCCACTGAGTTGATTACTATCTATTTTTTAATCTTAAATTGCTATTTGGTATTTGTTTTCTGTATCATACAAAAATATTGACTTTTATTTTCTCCTTTTTTTATTATTCTGTTAAAGTTTTAAAAATGAATTTAATTTATTTAAAGTCTCTAGCATTTTTGAGAATAATAATAATATTAATCCGGTGATATAATAGATGCTGTGGTATGCCACCAAGATCACTTTTAAGACCATGTCATTCCTCTAGCTGTCCAGAGTGTTGATTACTGTGAACTTGATTCCCTGGCCTCAATTAGAACAATTCTGCAGGGCTATTTACTTTAAAACTCCTGATAGAATAGGCTGAGGCCTCTGTTGCAATTGCATCATAGCTCAACTTCTCCCTGTGTTCAGTCCTGCTTCCTTCACCCCAATAGGTGTTGCTGCTGAGCACCCTCTTCAACACACCACTTGCAAACACATTTCAGAGTCTCAGATACTGTTTCTCAGGAAACCCAACGTACAATGTGTGATGTTTACCTTGAAATTAAAGTTCTTGTAAAATGTGTGTTGAATAGAAACTTTGGAGTTAATGTGGTATAATAAAAAATACTGGGGATCAGGCAAAGACACGCATGTCTGGATTTGAATTTCTGATTTCTGATTGACTTGTTCCATTATCTGAGCTAGCTACTTAAACCTTCTGACTCCCAATTTCATTATTATTGAAATCATAATAGTTGCTTACCATGCAGGGTTCGTATAAGTGTTAAATGAGAGAAGTAAAACACCCATCAACATTATCTGATGCTTTGTAGACAGATCCTGATAAATGTTAGTTACTATATATATCTCCCCTCCTCACACCACCTAGCTAAAAAGTCAAATTTGTGTCTTCAATTAAGGTAGGAATTCTATAACGTATCTTAATTTGATTGATTAATCATAATTCATTCAATACTTACCATATGCCATGTACGATGTAGGCATTTGGGAAATACTGATGGAGAAGCAAAACATGTTTCTTCATGGATCTTACATTCTGAGGTAAGGAGTAAGGAGAAAAAGAAGCTAGAAGATGACGAGAGCTCAGGATAAAATGGAGCAGGGTAAGGGTGAACAAGGTGGTAGGTTGGAGGAATTTGCAATTTTAAGTAGGGTGGTCGGCATGGTCCTCATTGAGAAAGTGATATTTCAGCAAAGATTTGAAGGAGATAAGAAAGTGAGCCACAGCTATCTGAGAGAAGAATGTTTCTTGTCTTGACAATAGGGTCTCATTAAATCTACTTGATATTGTGGATAAACTGACCATTTAATATCCGTATTAGTCCATTCTCACGCTGCTATAAAGAACTGCCTGAGATTGGGTAACTTATAAAGAAGAGATGTTTAATTGACTCACAGTTCTGAGTGGCTAGGGAAGCCTCAGGAAACTTACAATCATGGTGTACAGGGAAGCAAACACATCTTTCTTCACATGAAGGCGGCAAGAAGAAGTACTGAGCAAAAGGGGGAATAAAACCCCTTTTATTTAATAAATCACATCTTGTGACAAATGACTCAGTATCACAAGAACAGCAGCACAGGGTAACCACCACCATGATTAAATTACCTCCCAGTGGGTCCCTCCCGCAACATGTGGGGATTATGGGAACTACCATTCAGGATGAGATTTGGGTGGGGACACAGCCAAACCATATCATTACATCCTTTCTCATCTCTGAGCCTTGGCATAAGTTGCCCACTCTACCTAGAAAGCCCTTTAACATACCTATTACTGTGCTTAAACATGTTTAACAGCCAGCTCTCTGTAGGACAGGAGAGAAAGCTCTGGTGATTGCATGTTTCTGTGGTGTAAATAACCCTATCATGACCATGTTACCAATGTGGTGGCATGGAAAGTGAAATTGGAAAGAGATGCAAATTGTCTCTGGCAAGCTTGTGTGAGGGAGCTCTAACACAGTATTGTACTTGATTTACTTCTCACAGGGTGTCACCTGTTTGAAGTTCTCTCTGCTGCAGCTCTTATCCCATTATGGTTTGATACCATTGTTCTGCCTTCCGAAAGCACACACATTCTTTTTTCTGTCATAACACTTTCATATTTTGCCTGCCCATTTATCCAAAACACTTGAACATTTTAAGAGGATGATCATTTTTACATTAGGGGTATTTAGCATAGTTTCTGACATAGAGTAGGAACATATAGTATATTTTTAAATAACCAATTTCAGTAGGTTTGTGTTTTAAAAATTTTTTGCTTCTAATAATTGATGACAAGAAAGAATTATTATTTTAGAGTAATAATGATATTTAGATTATGATGTTAAAGAAAGCTTATATCTTTTAGAGATATATGCTGGATATTTGCAGGAAAAAAATACATGGATTATGGGTTTGCTTCTGAATAATCGAGTGGTGTGGTAGGTGAGGGGATATGGAAGAAAAGATTGGCCAGAAATTCATCATTTTTGAAACTGAATGACAGGCACACTGTCATTTATTCTCTTTTTTTCTCTTTAGTGTTATATATGTTTGAAAAATTCCATAGCACACTGTAAATAAATTCATTCTAATTTACTTAATTTGATGTTTTTCATAAATTGAACTTTGGGCCAGGTACAACATCGTTCTTTGTATAATTTTACTGTTAGAAAATTACATTGAGCATGGAATCACATTTCATTAATTGATTTTTGAAGTAGTTAATATTTGGTAACCACTAACATAATTATCTTGATAATATATTTACTTTTCAGCCCTAATTGCCCTGGAAAGATATTGTATAGTTGATTAAGGAAAACAAACAAATGAACAAAACAAAACATAACAAAACAAAAAATTATGTGATCCGGAACACTTTAGAACAGGACCGGAACATAATATTCTATGCAGTCCTTTCTTGGCTTAAATAGTGTTACAGAAGTTTTTATTCATATTTGCATGTTTAATTCCTATCAGTTAAAAATGATTAGTCAGGAAATTATTCATGTAAAATTGCCGCTTTGAGTTATTTTACAAAAGTGGTTTTCTGACAGACTCAAGGGAGAGATTTATGAGAGGCAAGTATAAAGCAAAATCTATTTTTTCGGTGGCTGCACATACCTACCCTGAGTGTTTTGCCTACAGAGTTCAAGGATGGATGTGAAATTGCCTAGGAAATTAGATGTAGATTTATTTTATGTTAAACCTGAGTGGAAAGAATATGTTTTAGTCTAGCAATATTAGTAAATATTGCTACAAGTATAAAGAAGCAAATCATGTCTACAGGGGCTGGAAGATCAGTGGGTACTAAAACGAAATCTTTTGTGGCTTATTCTCTTCTATCTGGGCAGAATTTTAAGTAACTGTTTTACATTTCAAATTCAAGTTTACATGAATACATAATAATTAAATCACATTTGATATTGATGGACTATAAGGAACTTTGCTAAAAGAATATAGACAGGACTCTGGGGAATTTCTACAAGGGAAATAGCGGATTTTAATATTTGCTCATAAGATAGCCCAACTTTACAAGGAGTTCATTAGAAGATGATTAGCAGTGCATTTAAAATGCTTGATAGGGTCTGGTTTTTAAAAAGGAGCAGTAAGGTTTTCTTACTGCTGTAATACTTAATAAAATGCATTTCATTTATACAACACAATGAAACAAATATCTGCTCAACTAAGATGCTTTCAAGACAAATGAGATGAAAGTTTTTGCAGTTTCAAATTTCGTTATCTTTATTCATTCACTTCCAACAAGACCTGATTCTACTAAGACTCAAATTTGAAATATTTATTGCCTTGAGATATATTGCCATGTTTTTCACAAATTTGAAATAGTTGCAAATTAACGTAGAAGTTGCAAGATTAACACAGGAAACTCCCTTATACATTTACTCAATTTCACCGGTTATTGACATTTTGCTACATTTGTTTCATCTTCTCTTTCTCTAATATATTGATATAAATATGTGTTTTTATAATATACAGATATATACTTTTTTTCTGCACTATTTGAGAACAAGTTCAATCGTTCACCCTTTTCTCCCTAATGGCCCAATATACGTCACTCAGGAACAAGGAAGTTTTCTGATGTAATGACTATACAGTTAACAAGTTCAAGAAATTTGACATAGATATAATATTTTATCTAGTTAACAGCCCCATGCCAATTTTGCAAGTTGTCTCAATAATGTTCTTTATGACACCTTTTTTGTCCAGTTTTCAAGCCAGTCCAGGATCAAATATTATATTCAGATGTTATGTCGCTTAGGTATCCTTTAATCTGAAACTATTCGACAGCTTTCTTTGTCTTGGCGCAGATATTTTTTGAGGACCACAGAGAAGTTATTTATTTTACATTGTCACTCAATTTGAGTATATCTGATATTTCCTCATGACTACATTCAGGTTATGTATTCTTTGCCAGAATATTATATAAGTGACGTTGTATTCTTCCCAGGGTATCAAACACATTAGGAACCACACGACTGTCTCTCACTGATGATATTAATTTAGATCTTTCAGTTAGGTCATTGCTCAGAGTTTCCACTGTGTAGTGGAGAATAACTTTTTCCCTTGCAACTAATAAACAACCTGTAAGGAAACTCTTAAAGAGCATGCAAATGTTCTGCTCTGCATCAAATTATTCTCCCTCCCTCCCTCCCACTTTGATTTAGCATCCATTGATGAAGATTTCTTCCTTTCAGAAGAAATATTTTTAACAATGACTGCAAAAGGATGATTTTCTAACTCATCTACTTTCATTGCTGGAAGTCCTTCATTCTTTTCCTTCCAATTAATTATCAGTATGGAAAGGTGGATTACTATTGTATTCAATGGCTGATCAATTACTTTGATTCTCAAATTGTCCCAGACTTGACTGGGATAATCCGTTCAAAGTGGCTTTGTGTCCTTTTGACATGCCCACATCATTTTTTTTCCTCATGAGCACTTTCTTGTTATAATAATCTGCATCACTCTCAACTTTTATATTTTCTGTCTCAACTTTGGAGTCAAGGGCTATAAGAGCCCTGATTCTTTTTAATATGGAATGATACTTAAAAACCAATATCTGTATATTAAATGTGCTCATGGCTACTTGGGTATAATTATAATTCACTGGACCAAATGAAGGAAATTTGTGTGTGTATGTGTTCATCCCATTCCCTCAGAATTCCTTCTTGCATCCCCTATTTTATATTTGCATTCCCCCTTTCCCTGGTTCCTAACATAAACATATTTACTCTTTTTTTCAGTCCTATATTAAATGTAAAAGTTCCAGAATTGTGACATGCATAGCAGTCCAAAAATCTAGTAAAAAAAATTAAGCTTCATTTGCAGTTTTTTCCCTTTACATAAGATTCTACAGTCAAAGTACTGGGTTCACATGTTACCTGAATTACTTTTTTTCTCCCTTTTGTTTGATCATGTTATTTGAAATATTGCTGAATTCATATATTTCTGTCTGATTCACTTCAGGTCTTTTTCCTCTTGTTTAATTTTCTGTTTTGAATGTGTACTATGCTTTTAATGTCAAAATTATTCCAAAAAAAAGTTTACTCAGAGATCATTCCCTCCCCATCCTTTCCACCCTGTTCTCCTTCCACCTCTTATAGGAAACCAGTTGTATTCTTTTCTTTATCTTTATGTTTCTTGTATTTCTTTTTGTAAAAGTGAGTGGATACATGTCTGTTTTCTAGTTACTACCTCTTTCTTACACTAAAAGTAGCATACTATACACTTTTTTGAACTTTATTTTTCTCAATATATTTTAGAAATTATATGAGTTTATAGGTATGATTTTTTTTTTTTTTTTTTTTTTTGAGACAGAGTCTCGCTCTATCACCCAGGCTGAAGTACAGTGGTACAATCTTGGCTCACTGCAACCTCCGCTTCCCAGATTGAAGCAATTTTCCTGCCTCAGCCTCCTGAATAGCTAGGATTACAGGAGAGCATCACCACACCCAGCTAATTTTTGTACTTTTAGTAGAGACGGGGTTTCACCGTGTTGGCCAGGCTAGTCTCAAACTCCTGACCTCCAGTGATCTGCCCGCCTTGGCCTTGATTTTCATTTTTATAGCCCTTTAGTACTCCGTTGTGTTTATGTACCCTAATTCCCTCAAACAATTGGCTATATATGGGCATTTGAACAGTGTATTAGTCTGTTCTTACACTGCAAATAAATACATACCCTAAACTGGGTAATTTATAAAGGAAAGATGTTTAATTGACTCGCAGTTCAGCAGGGCTGGGGAAACCTCAGGAAACTTACAATCATGGCAGAAGAGGAAGCAAACATGTCCTTTTTCACATGGCAGCAGCAAGGAGAAGTGCCGAGTAAAAGGGAGAAAAGCCCCTTATGAAACCGTCAGATCTTGTGAGAACTCACTCACTATCATGAGGGTAACCTCCCCATAATTCAATTGCCTCCTACTGGGTCCTTCCCATGACATGTGGGGATTATAGGAACTACAATTCAAGATGATATTTGGGTGGGGACACAGCCAAACCATGCCAGATACTTTCCAATAATAAAAAACAACTGCATTTTTCTCCAGCAACGTATGAGGGGATTTGTTCCGTAAAGCCTTGCAAATAGGGTATCTTGTAAACTTTTGACATTTTGCCAATTCTATGGATAAGAACTGTTATCTCAGTGTAGTTTTTCAATTTTTATTTTTAATTGTGAATGAAATTGATAATTTAAAAATATCTTTTGTTAATTCCTTGGTCATGATTTTTGCCCATTTTCCTACAGGACTTTTGGACTTTAGTTCTACATTTTTAAGGTTTCTTATCTATTAGAAAATTTATCTTTTTTTGAGAAATATTCCAAATATTTTTCACAATTTATGATTTATCTTTGACTTTGCTTATGATTTTTCCTCATGCACAAATTTGTTTTGATTTTTATTTGCTCATTTTTATAAATCTTGTCTTTAATTGTATCTAGATTTAAAGTCATAGTCAGAAAACCTTTTCCATGTTTTAGAGAAATTTACTCACATTTTCTTACAGTACTTATATACTTTAATATTTTGTGCTACACTGGTTTTAACACAAATAATACATTTTTAGATAAATCAGAATAAAGCTACATTTATGCCACTAAATTGCATCTGGCAACCAAGAACAGAGTGAATTTGGCTATTCTTATGTTTTTTTTGGTAGGAGTGTCTGAAAAATTGTGAACTGTAGTTAAGAATTCTCTTATTTCACTAAAGCTATTTCCTTTTCAAAATAGAGAAAAAGCAAAACTCATTTTTTCCTCAATAGTAAGGAGACAAAATATGAAATGTTTCAATAAGGAAACTGCATGATATGCATGAAAATTTCTTGAAACACTGAGCACAGTCATTTCTTCCCCACTCCTTCATCAAGGACTAATGAACTTAGAAAACTGAGTGGTAATTCTCAAGTGCATCCCATACTCCCACCCTACCTAGGGAAAGTCAGAAAATGTGCCATAAGTGTTTCACATCCTGCTTAACTCTAATCTATGGATGGGACATCATTCAGATTAATCTTTATATATGCATATTACTTTTTAAGGTTAAACAAAAGGAATTATAGTATACACTCAGTTCTTTGCCTTATTTTTTTTAATTTAAAAATTTGAAAAACTTCACATCCACAAAAATGCCTTGTTCTTTTTAATGACTAAATATTATTTAATAAAATACTATTTAATGAGGAAATAGTTTGTTTACAATATCAATATGTTTATTAATATATAATGAATTGATATTATTTTATATATTTATATATTCAATTTAACTTAGGCTTTCTTGATGGGTGCTATGGTTTGAATGTTGTGTCCTCTTCAAAATCCATGTTGAAACTGAATTGCCAATACAACAGTACTACGAGATAGAATCTTTAAGAGGTGTGAAAGGGCTGGAGGAAACTAGCAGGGACTTTTTGCCTTCTATCTCCTGTGCTGTGTGTGAACAGAGCGTTCATGTCTTTTTCCCTTCCATCTCCCAGTATGTGAGGACACAGTAACAGGGTGCCATCTTGGAAGCAGATGCTGGGTCCTTACCAGACACTGAACTTGCCAGCACCTTGATCTTGGACTTCCCAACCTCTAGAACTGTAAGAAGTAAATTCCAGTCTCAGGTATTGTGTTATGGCAGCAGAAACAGACTGACAATGAGCATTATTTGTTTCTATGTTATTAATATTACAAAAATGATGCCCAATCACCCTTAAATATTCTACTATGTACCATCTGAAAAGAAATATACCCTGTTGCACACTGAACCTCCTAATCAGAAAATCAATAATGATGCATTACCGTTCAATCCATAGATCATATTACATAAACAAAGGGTGTATGGCACATGAGTGATTGAAACTTTATTTCAGATGTATTTCTGTATTTAAAAAATGTTATACAATGAACACGTTATTTTTATAGTCAGAAAAATATTTTAAAATATCAATTTTTTTTGCTCTCTTTAAGCCTTACTAAATAAGGAGATAAATGAAATTATGTTAAATATCTGGCCATTTAATTAAGTAGGATCGGAACCAGGTGGTAATTCCAAATTATGCTGAGCTCTTAGATTAACTGGGTAACTTGACTTTTAAAAAAGGTTTCACTTCAAAGGGCAGAATGGAATTCAACAATTAGCAACTAGCAAGAGTAACAAAAATCGAACAATGGGTAAGCATGGTACCCACAGCTGTGAAAAATGCATTTTATAATTTTTTGTTATCTAATCCTGTTTTCTTGAATTACATTTGGTTGGCCATTCTCAGCAACAAATTGATGAAAAAATTCTCCTCTAAGTTAGTAGACTAGTTAGTATAATTTGGTCATTAAGATGTATCAAGTTGAGATTTTTATTTTGGTCCCACATCCAGATGTTTATTTTATCTTATATACATGTGCTAATAGATGAAATGATAATAGAAAGATCTTACAAAATATGCTATACCTAATGAGAGCCAGGTTTCTTACTATCAGAGAGAGAAGTTACAAATTAAGCAAGGAAGGAAGTCTGGTTTAGAAGTAGAGATGTCAGTATGAATGCAGATAAGTAGAGAAACAAGTTCAGATATATTTATATACACGGGTTAGCAAACATATTTTCTAGTTCTGTTCACTTAAGGGCCTAGAAGCAGTGACACCCTCATAGCAACCAACCAACACATCTAGGGCTTAGATTATTGTTTCTTTCCTTCTTTTTTTTTTTTTTTTTTTTTTTGAGATGGAGTCTTGCTCTGTTGCCAGGCTGGAGTGCAGTGGAGTGGCACAATCTCAGCTCACTGCAACCTCCGCCTGCCACGTTCAAGTGATTCTCCTGCTTCAGCCTCCCGAGTAGCTGGAACTACAAGCATGTGCCCCCATGCCTAGCTAACTTTTGTATTTTTAGTAGAGATGGGGTTTCACCATGTTGGCCAGGATGGTCTCGATCTCTTGACCTCGTGATCCACCTGCCTCGCCCTCTCAAAGTGTTGGGATTGATTACAGGCATGAGCCACCACACCCGGCCTAGATTGTTGTTTCTAAATACCATTACTCCATAAAGAAACCAGAACTCCTTGGAGAAATGGCTAATTCTATACCTGGGGTAGGAAATTATAAGATGATCCTGGGGTATCTTGTAGTGCTAGAAAGGAAGGAATGATTTTTTTTTAAATGGCCACATACAAAAAAGACATTGGAGGCAACCTGAAAGAGCTCCCAATGGGCAAAGCTAAAACAATTTGTGTAACAAAATAAATTATAATAGTATTGGATTGCAAACCACATAATAAAATAAATGTTCATAAGTTCCTACAGATATAAGTAATTTATTTATAAATAGATAAATACTGAATAAATAAGTGAGAAGAGGTAAATATGCCTTACAGAATAATTCTAATTAATAAATGTAGAAGAAATAAGGGAAATAGAAAATCATCATTGGATCATCACAGTTAATAATTGCTGCAGGCAAGATCCACTGAAAATGGTTAAAATTAATGAGTTGAAACTTTAAGGTGAAAGGGGATATTTGCATAGCCTTAAACTATCTCCCTCAATATATTTGTTAATTACCATAGTCCTTCTAACATGTGTCCACATAAACATTTTGACAAGTAAATGTTATTTGAATGTGGTAGGTAACTATTAATTAGAATGCCTTTTTCAACTAACTTTTATGGCAGGTTATCAGTTTTAAGGTTTAATCAATTAGCACATTACATAAAATGAGTATTGAGGTATAAATAAATGAGAAATTGCTGATGATCAAACCAGTCCATTTTTGCCTTCTGCTAAAATATTAATGTCAACCTGTGAAAATTACCAAGTACATTTGTCAATGCTTTGTTCTTCTACTCTTATTGACATACCTGTGTTAGTTTTCTATTGCTGCATAACACATTACCATGAGTTTCGAGGACTGAAAACAGCATTCATTTATTGTCTCACAGTTCTGTGAGTCAGAATTCTCAGTGGGCTTGGCTGAATTCTCTGCTGAGGGTCTCAGGAGTCTGTAATGAAGGTGCCGGGCTCTTGTCTGTTGTAATCTCTGAGGGAAAAATCTACTTTTAAGGTCATTCCGGTTGTTGGCAGAATTTAGTTCCTTGAAGTTGTAAAATTGAGGCCCCCCTTTTCTTGTCAAATGGCTTCCTCCATCTTTAAGCTAGCAAAGGTGACTATTCTCTTGTTTAGAATCTCTCTTTCTTCCCTTCTTCTACTAGTTAGAGAAGACTCTTGGTTTTTTAAAGGGATTGTGTAATTAGATCAGACCCACTTAGATAATCTCCCTATCTTAAGATCAACTGTGCCATATAATGTAACCCAATAGTGGGAGGGATGTTGCATCAAACTCATAGATCCTGGAGAATCCAGGGAAATATATCTTTGAAGAGTTACTTCAGAAATTCTGCCTACCACAATAACATCTTGTCTAATCTTTACAGTTATGTCTTTCATTCAGTCTTGTTCCTAACATGTGGACAATTTAAATGGAGATAAAAGTGTCCCCTTTGACTAATATGATATTTTAGACATTTGCAAACAATATGGGCCATCATGTTGGTTTTCATCAGTGGGTTAAACAGTCTGGGGTTGCGTCAGATTTGTTTTTATTTTGTAGAGATTTAAATGTGAGAAAACTATATCAAAGCAGAAATGTTCTAAACAAGACATTTGAGGTGTCCTCATAGTGAAATCAAAGCATGCATTAAAGTGGTGATAGGAAAGTAATGAAGGAGCAAACCTTAATGCACATTCATGGGATTTTGATATTCATCCTGTGGTGCAGCAATCCCAAATGTACAATAATCATCTTTTTGAAAGCGAATCAGATATTTATTGTTCTGTATAAGGAAAGAGTTTGAGAAGGTAGAGCTGACTTGATGTCATGGTGTGACTACTTCTGGGCAAAAACTTCTCCTGGGGTTACCAGCGTTTCCTTCTTGATTGCTAATGAGGCTGCATTGTGAGCATGAGCACTTAGTATTTAACTTGTGGTTCCTATATTAAACCCAGTAGATTATCTCCATTGTTCTTCACACCTAAGAGGCAGGTTGGTTAGACTTTTATTATGCCTTAATTTTACCTGTTAGGGAGGATGACTCATAAGGGGTATGACAATGCATATTTTAGGTAAGAACATCTCATATCATCTCTTCAGATTTGCTCCAGCCTATTTATGTGTAAAGTAACAGCCTACCGACATACACTAAATTTTATTTTAAATAAAATTTCCTATGCTTTTTGTTATATTTGTAGTGTAGGTTTCCGTGAGTACTAAAATTTGAAGGCTAGTAACTGAAAATAGACTTTTGTGTGTATAATATTCCTAAGAACACACTGAAAAAAAACCCAGTTCTGACATAAAGTTTGATTCTTTTCCTTGTGATGTGGAAGCTGCTGATATTCTTTGGTCATCCTTCTATGTCTGATTACATTTCTGAGTTGTAACCTTACCCCCTTCAGCATAGAGTCCTGTGGTGTTAAGAGTTTACTCTGGCAAGCACTTTGATTGATACTTGATCCAACTTGTGTCCTCTCAAGGGCAATAAAGGATCTAGAAAATGTAGAAGCCTTCACATAAAATTAAGCACATCAAATACAATTTAAATATGAAAATATTCTTGTATCGTATAATGCTTTAAGTTTTACTGGTTAGCAAAATGATGTTTTAAACCAAATTTCTATTTTGTGTGTGTGTTTTACCATTGGGAAGATTGTTAAGAACTCAAGATAAAAGCAGAATGTTGAGCCAAATTGTGGTACACAAACTGAAAAATCAATTTGCATGGTAAGTATGGTTTTATCTGCATAATTCTTTTCTTGTTAATTGTAGGGTGAAACGGCCTTAGATAAAATTCTTAGAGGCCTGTAAAATGTGGACTGTAGAGTCCTGGTTTTGAATCCCAATTATTAGCAATGTGAGTGTGAATAGATAAATGAAACTTGCTTCTTTTCAGTAAAATGGGATGATAATCTTAGTACCCCATGAAATGTGATTGTTCAAGAAAACCTTGGACGTAGAACCACTGTTAGGGTTTCCTGGCACTTGTTTAACTTTCATTGTTAGAAATACATGACAAATATTATATTGGAACATAAAGAAGTGAAGATTACTATATAATAGAGACTTTTTGTTTCTTTAGGTGAAAATTCAAGTGACTCTTTAAGCTGTCTTAATAGAAATAAGATGTTTCTGAAATCTTTTTAAAAAGAAGTGGTCAAATATTTAACTGTTATCCTTTCTGAGTTGCTTGCATTTTTCCATTTGTCAGAGAAAATAACTTAAAAGTGAAATAAATTTCATCTAGCTCTAGCTACTTAAGGAATTTAGGTGCTCTGGCATTAGTATTTTATGCAAAAGCAAATTGTTTTGAAAATGTACATGTGAAAGTAAAGAAAAAGCACCATGAAAGCAAGCCTCAAAAACAAAATCAATGTGAACTTCTTTACAGGAAAAGGATTTTTTTCTTTTAACCTTTAAAATTGCCTCTAATCATAGATGGATGACAGGCAATTATCTGATTTAAAGTAAAACATATTAATGCCTGCCTTGTTCAGATAGCTCTTGCAAAAAATTTTCTTCTTTGTTTTGAATTATGCAAATAATCACCTCTGTTTATTACTTCCATTTGTTAGTGTAGGTGTTGGTTAGTCTAGATCACAGCAAAAATTGAGCTTTTTGGAGGCATCCTAAGAAACCCAGCTGTTATATATCATGTGGGAAGAGCTGTAGTAGAGTGGAGCTTAACCTTCTATAGTTTTAAACTCTGAAAACTATAGACTCTTCTACAAAAAATAAATTCCCATATACAGAAAATTATGCACACAACGGAGGAGCTTACAGACATTCCAAAACCTGCCAGTGAAAACCAGATTAAGAACCCCTATGGTGGCAGAAATCAACTTGCTACTATTTCCCAGACAAATTGGAGAGTTGCTATTTAGCAAGCACCTTGAGATGTATATTAAAGATTCTAAAAAAGAAAATCATACAAACTGGGGAAAATGTTTGCTTAGGGGTCTATTTCTTTAATATAGAATAGATTAATGAAAGAACTGTCTTGAAAATATGGTAAATATTCTTGTAGTTGTATCATGCTTGACAAAATGATGTTTTAGGCACAATGAAGGATTTGAAATTCACCTAGATCTGTATAAAAACAAATGTATGCAATCATTCCTACTATTACTGGTTTAGTTCATATGTCTTCATTCTTCCTCATTTGTCAATAATACTGCTAATACATTTCCTTTGTCAGCGGCTAAGCTAATTTCTTTTTTTGATATTTTTATTTAATCACTATACATTAATTTGTACTCATATCACTTGATGCTCTCTCTCTCTCTCTCTTTTATCTCTCATTTATATAAACCCAATATTTCATTTCTTTTATTTTATATCACCACCGTTCATATATTTAAACATTAAAACCAAAGAATTCTCCCTCATGTTCATTACTATCTTAGTCTGCTCAAGCTGTCACAACAAAATACTGTAGCCTGAATGGCTTAAACAAGAGAAATTTATTTCCTCTTGATTCTAGAGTTTCAAAAGTCTGAGATCAGGATGCCAGCATGATAAGTTCTGGTGAGACCTCTCTTCCTGGCTTGCAGACAGCTGCCTTCTTGCTGTGTGCTCGCAGGGCTGGTGTGGGACAGGCATCTGCACAAGCTCTCTTGTTTCTTCTCTTATAAGGACACTAATCCCATCTTGAGGACCCTACTACACTCATGGCCTCATGTAGAGCTAAATACCTCCCAAGACCCCAAGACCCCATCTCCAAAGATTATCACACTGGCAGTTAGGGCTTCAACCTATGAATTTGAGAGGTCACAATTCAGTCACTATCAACTGCATTTGAATTGGAGTGTTTTCTTGTAGGGTTCAAACTCCTTGGGACCATTTCATGCTTATCTTTTCTCAAAGACTGCTGCTTTTTGGCCACTGGATTCTGCTAGCACAACTCATTTATTCATTAACAGCCTCTAAGCCACCTGCCAGGCCCCACACTATCTGCACCTCTGCCCCTGCACCAGCTTTGTTTTACTTCTCCCCTCTATAGCCACAGTGGGCTTCCTTGCTGATTCTTAAACATACCAGGCACTCTGGCCTTTAAGCTTTGCCCCTGTTATTTCCTCTGCCTGGCATATTCTTTCCCAGTATATCTTCTTGATATACTAAATTCCTCATTTTCTTTAAGTCTTGGTTCAAATCTCACTCTCTCAATGAGAACTACTCTGACACCTTATTTAATTCTGCTCCCTTCTCCCACATGCCCAGTGCCCTTATCCCTAATTATTTTATCCTGGTCTCTATATTGTTTCCATAGTACTTATACTTTGATATATTATGTAATATGTTTATTTATTTTAGTTGTTCATTTTCACTCCCTAACTATGCCCTCCCTGAACCACCAAACATATGCAAAATAGAATGTAAGCACCATGAGGGTTGAAGGCAGGGATCTTTGTCTCCTTTGTTTATTGGTAGGTCTTAAATTTCTATAACCATGCCTAACAGTAGCCATTTAATAAATATGTTTTAACAATATTAAGTGAATTTATGTATTTAATATTGAGCCAGTTGCTAGATGCAGAAATGAAATCTACAGCCCCATCATCCTAAGGAGTGTGTAGCCTAGAAACAAAGACAAGCAAACAAATGGCATCTATTGATTGCATATGATCTGTGAGTACTTTGGAGATACATTGTTGAGCAAAACCCAAGGAGGTTATAGCTTTCATGTTGCTCAAATTTAGCTAGTGATCAGGTTTACTACGAATGTAATGTACTTTCTAACTAGTGATATGTTAGTGATATGTTAGCCTTGATAGGCAAGGTGCTGTGGGACCATAGCTGTGAGTGGTTGAAGTAGTCAGAGAGTGATTCCCCAGACAGGTAGCCCGGGCAAGTGAGCAGTCTGTAAGGCAGGCAATTAAGCGAGGAGTCTGTGAACAAGGAGTCTGGGGGAGAGCATACCAGAGGGAGCAACATCTGTGCTTAGAGGCTGTAGGGTCTCTGTATCTATTCCCAATTTAGTACCTTACTTCTTGGCTCCTGTCACTGATACGTTTTGTACTCTCTGGTGCTACATCTTCTAAGAATTCCTCTTTAAACAAAGGTCTCAGACTGTAGGCTTTAGATGTGTTTTTGTAATCAACCTAATGTTTATAAGCATTAAAACCAAAATTTAAACATCTAGGCACTTTTATATAAGCACATCTGGGTTCTCTTTAAAAATCTGATGAATGGGTAACACTGGCTCACAGCCTGACATGGCAGCACCTGCATGTAGGCAACATACCCTCCCATTTATCCTGGTCCACAACTTACCCAGCTTCTGCAGGTTTCTGAGTTTTTGAATCTTGCACTGAAACAGGAAACCAACTTGCTCCTTGTAACGTGCAATTTTCTCTGCTTTGCTGCATTTCCACCCTTCTTAAGCCCTCTTCCATATATTCCTTGGGAAAATGCAGTAAAAACAGTTGGACACTTGCTTCAACACTAGCTTCTTCCTTTAAGTAGACTGCAGTTAACATAATTGTTCCATCTCAAGACTCCCTGTGACTTTGCATTAATTTTCTGAATCCTGGGCTCTATAGGGATGATGATGATGTTGATATGTGTGTGTGTTTGTAGATCTATGCACACAGATTTAATATAATACACATATAATTTTATTTTTGTTTTAAAATTGAGTCATTTTACTATAGTAAAATTAAAGTGAACTCCCTTGGGCTATTATTTAATACCTAGGAAGGCAAATTGGATTTATTATGGATTCCACTACAATGTAATATTATAAGTTTCTGTTGTTATCCTTGTTATTATTATTAACTTACATGTAATGGCTGCTTGCTCTGGGCTGGATACAGAGTTAAGGACTTAGTATGCATCATCTAAGTTAATTCTTAGGACTCTGGGGTAGATCTTAGTTCCCATATTCCATGGATTAGAAAGTTAAAAATCAGATAGATTAAATAAAATTGTCAAGTTATACAGTTAAAAATCAGATAGATTAAATAAAATTGTTGAGTTATACAGCTTAAGATACAGAATTGAAATTTGAACCTAGCTTATATGACATAGATCCAGGGGTCCCTCCCACTCTAGGCAGAAAATAGGCCCATTTTTGCCTATTTAGCTACTAGTTAATAACTCATTTTTGACTTTCAAAGCATGCCCTAACATACATTGTGTCATTTATTTGCTTTGGAGGAAAAGAAGGTAAGAATGAGTTCTGATGAGTCTCTATTATCTACCATTTTAGTTCTATATACTAATTGTTGAATATTTGATTAATAACTATTCAGTAGAATATATGGGTGTTGTTTTGCATTTTTTATTAATATATGATTTATTAAATGAAATTACTGTGTTAATATTTGTTTTAAAGATTTAATGATTCTAGAGTAGTCTTCATTGATAAGATAACCAAAATTTAATCTAGCCAATGCTATATCTTTTCAGTTCAGCATTTGTTTTGTTTTGTTTTTCTTTGATACTTTGATATTATACTTTACTCATGGTATTTAATCAACTCAGTTCATTAACATCTTCTTCAAACTAATTGATTCTCCATAAAAGGGCTTTGTGTTCTTGTCAATTATTTGATGTCTTCACAAGATTAGGTATCATTACATCCTAAAGCTAATTATTTTGCGAATGGTGTGGTGATTTTAATAGGCCTAATATATATATATATATGTACAGATTGCTGATAGCTTTTTAAAAACCAAGATGTCCTTTGAAGATGCTATGAATCATTACCATTAATTTCTGAGGTACTTAGTCATTATAGGGCATAATGCTTTGTGCCTTAGGGAACAAAAATAGAGATTGTAAACCATAAAACTCTCTAAAGGTAAGGTTTTCTTATTTTTATTTGCTTAGCTATCAAGTACATTGCTATATAGAACATTTATCATATAGAATGTGAAGATAAAATACATAAGTTTTGGTCTAATAAGGAAAAAATTTAGTTGAGAAAAAGTTCCATGCAATTGCAAAGTTAAAAGGAAGAAAATGTTACAGTAGGTTAGTTCAGCATGTATTGAAAATACTCATTTAATAACTGAAGCAATAATCATTTCTGTGTCAAGAAGATACCACAAATGTTTTTTATTATGATAATTTTCATTTCACAAATATAATACATTTTGATAGCCCTTTGTTCCTTGTAAAGTCAGTCTCTACAGTTCCCTCTAATTACATTAATTTATCATGAATCCTGAGTAAACATGTCCCTGAATTACTGATGGAGGTTTTATAGAAGTGTAGTGAATATTTAACTCCCTTTTTGAGAGAGTCATGGCTGATTTATAGCAATAACCTGAATAGGGTTGCTTTTACATTTCTCTAATGTATATTAAGCACTTTTGAGATCCAGGTACTGCATGAAATGTAGGGAAACAATACAAATAAAAAGCAGGAAAGACAGATGTGTAAATAGGCCGGGCGTGGTGGCTCACGCCTGTAATCCCAGCACTTGGGGAGGCCGAGAGAGGTGGATAACTTGAGGTCAGGAGTTCGAGATAGATGTGTAAATAGATGTATAAATGTAAAATTGAGAATGAGAAGCTTTGAGCTTTGAAAGTGTCAAAAGTAATGTGAAAATACATAGGAGAGTGCCTAATCCGGGCTGGATCAGAAAATGGGAATTTGGGAAGAATAGCTGATACCTAAATGAGTGTTAGGAGGATGAGTAGCCCTTCATTCCCAATCCCTGAAAAGTGAGTGGTTATGATGAGTGGGTGAGAAGTGTGTTCAGATGGTCTAAGTATCTAAATAACAAACCTATAAGGGACTATAATTAGTTGGTTCCATGAATGCCTTTATAATAAAAGAATCCAAATGTAAAGCTGTATGAGAAGAAGGTAAAGGAAGCAATTCACTCCAGGGAGATACCAGAGAAATTTAACAACAAAAATTTCTAATTAGCTTAATCTTCTTTGGCTATATTTCTTAAACAATTTTAGTAAGGGATGACATGGTAAGAAAAGAGTAGGATCATAAAATAGCTGGACTGTTACAAGTTGCCTTCTGTGCAGATAATTATGGAATCCCGCAGTTACACAGAATACTTCCAAAGATAATCTGTTTGTAAAATTACAGTGTAATCTCATTTTTTTATTGGCTTTCACTTGTGGCTACCTGTAGTAGTGGAAAGTTTTGATATGTATAAAATGGAGAGGAAAATGGTAGAACATTTAAAAAAAACGCGAAAACACTGCTCTTCCAAAGTGTCCTGAAAGAGAGTTACAATGAGTCATTCTTTTACAGAAGTACGAGATGAATAATTTGTAAGAATCAGAGTCTAGGAAGAGATTTTTCCCTGCGATAAGTCTTAGAAAGACCACTTTGTCTTAGCATCATTCTCTAACTATGAAGACACTATGTCACACAGTATTTTGACACAGGCCTTATTGTGGATCCTGTTTTCTCTATGGTTTTTCTTTAAAATACATGTAATCCTGGGAGGGGTAACAGGTCGGAGTAGGAGAGTAGGGTTTGAGATATATGTGGGGAAAATAAAAGATGGATCACAGAGGGTACAAAGTATAAATTCAACCTACATCACACAAAAGTAAAAAATGATATAGGGTCATCCATAAGATGTTACCATCCACAGTGACTTAGATACTATAAGGGGTGCTTTTGGAATGACAAACCTAGGGTATAAGCCTGGCTTGCCACTAAATAGCCACGCAGTCCTGAGTTGACTTCATTCTGTAAGCCTCCTTTTCCTCATTGGGACAAATTAAGATTTGGGCACTTGCCTCCTAAGTCGAGAACTAAACAGGAGAGTGCTTGTAATGCATTTGGCACAGTGCTTGGCATATGGCTGCTGCTTCTGCTGCTTTGGATTTCATTATTCTTATTTATTTTATTATCGATGATGACGATGCTAGTATTCTTACAATAATCTACCTACAGGGGAATAACGAAGACCTTCCAGAGATTTGGTAAGCCAAAAATGTCAGTGGCACTTTCAGATTTGAATCTTGTCCCAGGATTATGGACAGCAATGAATTCAGTGAGGGGTAGGGATTCCTGTCTCATGGGGACATCGCAGCCTTCTCCCAGCACAGTGAACTCATGTAAAGAGACTGGACAGGAATCCCCTTTGGTATGGGGCCAAGGAAGAGCTTGCTAGTATATTTTAATAATTGATTTTGTTTTAATGCTTCTGTTGTATCTCTAGGGAAGCGTTAAGACAAGACCAAAATCAGCAGCAGTGTTTGACTAGTTTTCCAGTAGCACTAATGGACTACGTGGACTTAGAAGCATGGCCACCTGGCCTCACAGTGATGAATGATGTTAATTTGTTACATGCTAAAATAAATTCAGTGCACAATCTGTACAATGAAACTGTCTTTATTTGTTTTTCTGCCGAGTTAGCTGGCCTTTGGCACCACACCGAAGGGTTAAATGCTATAGATTTACTGTTGATCCTAATTTAGCTAAGATGAGCCCAGCCCCTGAGGATCCCTATTGATGATGTTTTAATAAACCTTGACAACTATGCAAGAAGTTTTCCTTTATCCCTCTGAGAAGAAATAGAAATATCTGTTGCCAAGAGACTACTCACTTCACGTGAAATTATGGTCAAAACGAGAGCCTTTATCCAAGATGAATTGTTAAAATTTCTTTGTTGGTTTCATAGAATCTATGGTATTGTCATTTGTGAATCACCTTTACTTCATTTTATTTTTTCCAACCTCTTATTTATATCTGCTTTATTACTAACTGGAGTTTTATGAAAACAAGTAAAGGATTAAGTTCCTTTCATAAGGAAACATAGCTTAAAGGAAATAACATTTTCAATGCTGTTTTCAGCTCTTTCTCGTTTGTGGTGTTTCTGCTTTGTTGCCCAGAATGTATTCATTAGAGATTGTCTAAAGAAGTTCTATTAAAATTTCTGTGGCCAAGGCAATTTGATGGATATATGCAAACAATCTTACAGGATTTGGATGTTCATATACCTGCCATTCATATTGATGAAACTGTCTCCTTAGCTTACTTTTAATTTTCAGAATTCATATCAGCATATCTCTCTGCATTTGTATAATACTTCTGAAAAAAGAATCTGAAAATATGCAAGCAGGTTTATTTTTCTGTTGAACTCCTGTCTTATTATGACAACAAAATACAGCTTTCAAAGGCCACTGATATATCTTTAACACTGCTTGTATTTCAGAGACAGGTATCCATTGGCCCCATACTTTACAGCCTAAAAATATTAAGGAATATGAATTTGACATAATTTTACCATAACCACATTATATATTTTTTGTGAGCCCTATTTAGTCCATTTTACATACATGGACTTTGTAGAGGCAGGTCATTAGAATGACATTTCCCTACTCATATATTGCCTAGGGATTTTCTTGAAATCTTATTCATACTGCATAAATTCATATAAACAATGAAGAAGCAAAGGATCAGTTTTCCAGGAATACAGGGCACTTAATAACAATAGTAATATAGTAATCAACATTTAATGAATTCTTACTGGGCCAAGTACTTATCTAAATAATTCATGTGTATTGACTCATTTAGTCTTCAGACCAACTCTATGAGGTAGATGGTTATTTTATCAATAAGACAGCTGAGACCCAGACAGGTTGAAATATCTTGGCCAAGGCGACCTAGCCAGTAACTTCCAGAGCTAGAATGAAATTGACAGAGGTTGTATTAGTTTCCTATTGCCAGTATAATGAATTACCACAAATTTAATTGGTTAAAGTAACATCAATATATTATCTTTTAGTTCTGGATGATGGAAGCCCAAAATGTCCACAAAGTACATTTATTAGTAAAGAAGAGGAGTCAGCACCAGGACTTAAGGCAGGAAGGAATAGCCTAACTCTATTTTGTGCAAATGAAGTCAAGTTTATGATCAGGACTGTTCTTCTCTATAAAGATGCTAAACCCTAAGCCTTCCAGGTGAAGGGAAAAGATAAACATCAGCTGACAGTCTTATGGATGCATAACAAAAAGGGCTAAAGAACATGAACCCCTTTTCTGGATTGGTTCCATAATCAAAACTTTGTCCCTGAAGTCAGGAAGTACCTAGCCAATAAACAACTGCCCTTTTACAGTTTTTTTTTTTTTTTACATTGGACAATGCCCCTGGGCCACCCAGAACCCCATGAGTTCAACATTCAAGGCTTTCATATGGTTTCCTTGCCCCAAACACAACATATTTAATTCAGCCTCTAGACCAGGAGTCACATGACGTTTAAGGCACAAACGTCACAAACATATGCTGTGGAAAGAATTGACAATGCTCTGAAAGAGAATCTCTGCAGAGGGAACATCATAAGCATCTGGAAGGATTTCACCAGTGAAAATGCCATCATCCTTATAGAAAAATCTGTGAAAGCCATCAAGCCCAAAACAATAAATTTCTGCTGGAGGAAACGGTCTAGATGTTGTGCATGACTTCGTAGGATCTATGACTGAGCCAATCACGAAAATCATGAAAGAGACTGTGGATATGGCAAAAAAAAAAAAAAAAAAAAAAAAAAAAAAAAAAAAAACTGGTGGGAGGTAAGGGGTTTCAAGATATGGATCTTGGAGACATTCAAGAGCTAACAGACAATGCACCAGAGGATTTAACAGAAGATGACTTGATGGAGATGAGTACTTTGGAGCCAGTGTCAGACAATGAGGAAGACACAGATGCAGTGCCAGAAAACAAATTGACATTAGACAATCTGGCAGAAGATTTCCACTTACTAAAGACTGCTTTTGAATTATTTTATGACACAGACCATTCTATGATATGGGCATGAAAGCAAATGGTGAGAGAACTGGTACCATATAGCTGGGGTCCCCAACCCCTGGGCCATGGACTGTTACTGATCTGTGGCCTGTTAGGAACCAGACCACACAGCAGGAGGTGAGCAGCAGGTGAGTGAGCATTACTGCTTGAGCTCCGCCTCCTGTCAGATCAGAGATGGCATTAGATTCTTATAGGAGCACGAACCCTATTGTGAACTGCACACGCGAGGGATCTAGGCTGTGTGTTCCTTATGAGAATCTAATGCCTAATGATCTGAGGTGGAACGGTTTTATCTCTAAATTAACCCCAATCCCACGCCCCCCATCCTGACCCATTCATGGAAAAATTGTCTTCATGTCCCTGGTGCCAAAAAGTTTGGGGACCACTGCCACATAGAAACATTTTTAGAGAAATGAAAAATCAAAAAAGTCAGACAGAAATTACAATGTATTTCCATGAAGTTACACTGTGCCTGCCTCTCCTGCCTCCTCTTCTCCATCCTCTACCTCTTCTAGCTCTGCCACCCAGAGACAGCATTATCAGCCCCTCTCCTTCCTCCCCCTCAGCCTAATCAATTTGAAGATGATGAAGATGAAGACCTTTATAATGATCCACTTTCACTTAAGGAATTAGTAAATATATTTTCTTTTCTTTATGACTTTAACGGCATTTTTTCTCTAGCTTACTTTATTGTAAGAATACAGTATGTGACACATATAATATATACAAGAAGTATTAATAACTTTGCTATAGGTAAGGCTTCTCATCAACAGTAGTCTATTAGTAGTTAAATTTTGAGGAGTCAAAAGATATATGTGGATTTTCTACTGCACAGGGGATTGGCACTCCAACCCCTGTGTTGTTCAGAGGTCAACTGTATATATATGTTGTTGAGCAGAAATAATAATAATTTTAATTAAGGAAGACTAAATAAGCTTGAAAGCCTCATTGTTTTCTTTGTATGAAATAGCAGCAAAGGGGTCATTAGTTTTAAGTCAACAGTTAAGTCAATAAGATTCAAATCTTTGGATTTATATATCCTATTAGATATTTCTCAGAGTCAAGAAAAACAATGAAATTAAAATCAGCCCTTAATTCTGTGACCAAATGAGCTCTCTTCTATTATGACTTCATGTGTGTGTGTATATATAATATATATATAATGATATATATATATCATAGATTATTTTAGCTTAGAATTAATTACATTTAAAATTAAATATAAATCCTGATTTTTAGCTGTCCTATCTGAACAAATGATTAAATGATGGCTATAATTTTATATTTACTTTTTAGCATATAAATCTTCTTATTTTATGTACATAGGAATACATTAATTTACTGTTAAATGTCATTTTAGCCACCAAATGGATTTCAATAAAGTAATAGATAAAATGCATTTAACTTACTGAATTCTTTAATAATGATATTTTAATTGTTAGAGACTATATTGTAAGATAAAAAGGCCTTTAAAAACTGATGTGGACTTATTTCTATACAATGCTTACATTGAAAGATGATATCCAGATAAACGCATACCCAGTACCTTTCAGTGTTACTTAATCCTTTATCTGGTGGAATGACAGTTATCATTTGCTGAGGTCTTAAAGTTGTTCTGAAAAAAAAAATTGTTATCACTATGGAGGATAGAAAAAGGAAGTCGTGAATAAGTCCACCTCTGCTGAAACTTTCGACTATTTGGCACATAGTTTTACCTCAAAAGAGGGGATACATACGTGGTGCAAAGAGATGGACTAAATAATATATAAATAATCTTTCCAAGCCTAAAATCCTAAAAGATTTTCTGTCTTTAAGATATAGTTCAAGAATTGAAAACATCCTATTTCTTTATGAACTAAGACACATTATCATATTAATTACTCTATTAATTTATGCTACCCTATCAGTGGCACGTAACCTGATAAAAATAAGGCATATCAACCTTTTTGGAATTTAACTGTTCTACCTACCCATTTGTGAATCTTTTGATTTTTCACAATCCAGCCAAAAATGTGTAATATTTTCCTTTACTTTCGTGAAAGAATGCGGGGAAATAAACATATTTTCAATTTCATTTGACTAGAGGTGGGATTTGCTTTCTTTTGATCTGTATTGTAGTTTTAAAAAATTAGACAATAAATATGATGGACAACTAACAGAGGACACGCAGATACTGTTTTAAGAATCATTGAAAAGAAGCCTTTTCTCATTCATAGTTTCTTAAAATCTTAAAAGGAAGAACTTATCAAATTTATGTGCAAAGTAGATGGTTGCTTTATTGTTTGGTGAAATTAAGAGACAACTGTTTTTTTTATTATCAATTGGAAGAAACACATATATGGGTCTAAATTGTCTCCAGTTCCAGAAGGAAGCAGAAATTATATGATGTCTGTAAAAATACTTTATGTTATAGTTTTTAGGTCTCTGGATTACTTGCGTTTTACAGTTGGTTCTTTGTAAACACATCTCCAAGAAGTTGGTAAGAGATAAACTTGACTGATTTTGAAACTTACCCTGTGTTAAGGAAGCGATAATAACCCTGAAGGGCCACGTAGAAGTAAGGCATCATGTTGCTAAATTATCCTTGGCTTTGCAGAATGTAGTAAGGTGCTATGCCGGACTGCAGAGGGTGTGTAGAATGGAGCCCTAACTCTCCCCTTAGTTTATCTTTGAAATCTTTCAGAGAAGTGAACTTGCACTTTTATTTATTTTTTTTCAAAGTTAATACCTTTTTAGTTTTTTTTAAACTTTTAAGTTCAGGGGTACAAGTGCAGATTCGTTACGTAGGTAAACTTTGTCATGGGGGTTTGTTGTACAGATTATTTCATCATCCAGGTATTAAGCTTAGTACTCTTTAGTTATTTTTCCTGGTGTTGTCCCTCCCCCAACTCTCTACCCTCTGAAATTTGTTTCTTTTCAATGCTTCTTTTATTTTTGTTGATTTCAATAGTTTTTTGGGAGACAGGTGGTTTTTGGTTACATGGATAGGTTCTTTAGTGGTGATTTCTGAGATTTTGGTGCACCCATCACCCAAGCAGTGTACACTGTACCAAATGTGTAGTCTTTTATCCGCCACTCCCCTCCCACTCTTCCCACTGAGTCCCCAAAGTTCATTGTATCCTTCTTATGCCTTTGCATCCTCATAGCTTAGCTCCTGCTTCTATGTGAGAACATGTGATGTTAGATTTTCCATTCCCGAGTTACTTCACTTAAAATAATAGTCTCCAACTCCACCCAGAATGCTTATTTTAAAAATAGCAATAAAATAACAGTCTCCAAACTGTCAATTCACAAGTACTTAATGAAGGCCCTCCAGGTGTCCAGCACTGAATTGGACCTGTTGGAGATGTTGGAAAACAAAACCAAAAACTATTTGGCATGACTTGTTTCTAGACCGGGGTTGCCAAATAGAACATAGGACATCCAGTTAAATTTCAATTTCAGATAAACACTGAACAGTTTTGTTACTGTAAGTATGTCCCGTGTGATATTTGCAAAATCTGTATTTTTACATACTACCTCTGGCAACCTTTTCCTCCAGAAACTCACAGGTTGGTGAGAACAGTAACTTATGTATATTAAATCCTTCGGGAACAGCATCACACAGCATGTTAAGCAAGTTACTACATCATGTACTTTTAGGCCAGCACTTCATGGATTTGTCCTCCAGTGGCACAAATCACAGATGGTCCTCGTGGGAAGCATTAAGACATGCAGTATAAATGTTGAGTTATTCCAGGAGGTGGAGCTTGCAGTGAGCCGAGATCGCGCCACTGCACTCCAGCCTGGGCAACAGAGCGAGACTCCGTCCCAAAATAATAATAATAATAATAATAATAATAATAGAGTAAATAAATAAAAATGTTGAGTTCTTGTTCCTGATTGTTTCTCCCATTTATTTTCAATTCAAAAAAGCAAATTGTAATGACACATAATGAGAGTGCCCTTATTATAGTGATATTTCTCATGTGATTCTAGTTTCTATATATTTTCAGATAAATTATTCTAAAGCACCCTTCAGCTATGGTTAGTAACAAAGTACTTGCACAGCTGATCTTGTCACATGTATGTGTGTGTGTGGTTAGGAAGCTTTGCTTTATCTTTAAATGTCATGGGATGTCCTGATCCTCCATAGTCAGTGAGAATCAGAGGAGGCAGATCAAGTTTCACTGGAGAGACTGGCTATGAGTGAGTTCTCAAGAGCCTAGAGTGGATGCAGTTAAAGCAGCAGTGTCTGACCATTTTGTCATAGAAACATGAAGGAAGCCATTTCCTAACCAATAGAATGACCAGAACAAGATGTTACCCTGAATGGGAGAAATATCCTCTCAGCGTGGGTAAACCAATGGAAGGGTTACCTCAAAAATCCTCTTTTGAGAAAGAAGTATATTTTAGACAAAGACCTAAAACATGGGAAAAGATTGTAGTCCTCTGTTCTGCTGTATTTTAATTGCTAAACAACAGTCAAGAAACTAAATGTATAATAAAATCTAAATTGTTAATTTAAATATTATAAATTCTTAAATGAGATTGAGCATCTAAGGAATGACATTTTTATATAAAGCCTGCTGAGCAGTGAGAGTCATTTGGGAAACTTTGTTCAACCTCCACAATGTCTCAAAATATTTATAATATGCACAACATTATTACATGTTTCTTCTGCTATAATCTCTGTAAATAATCACTTGAACTCTAAAAATGTTGCACTTTGTCTCCTGTCTCAGTGCTCTAAATAGATCGAGAAGATCTTAAAAAGAAGCAACAGCTTAACTAACAAGATGACAATGTTTTCACAAATTCTTATTATTTAAGGTAATGAAGCTCAGGCCCTTATGTGTCTATGGGCCATGGATTTTCACTACCAATGTGTCGCTTTCCAATGTTGCCTTTTAGTATTATTTTTCAGTCCAAAAATTCTGCTACTTACTGCTTTAATTACAGTTTAGAGTCAGTAAATAAGAAAGAAGGTATGATTAACTTTGTGAAATAGAGTATAGTTGGCATAATCACCTAGCCTGTGCCAACATGGTAAAATGTGTCATGAAATAACTGAATTGATACAATATGGCATGTTTGATTTCTAGTGGTTATTTTAGAATCTTTCCATTTATTTTCAAATTATACACACGCATGCACATATACAGACATTGGGTAAATATTTAAATATATATTATCCTAATTTCACAAAGAAATATGAAAACTCAGAGAGGTTAAATGACAGCCTGATATCTCAAAACTGTTTTGGAGAGGAATACAAATATTGACTCCAGTTTTTCTGATCCCATATATGTTCCCACTCATATTTCATCCTTCTCTCTTTAAATTCTTAAAGAGGATGTAAGATGTTAACATGTACATCACACAGTGAAATTATACCAAGGATGTCACAGGTATGCCAGAAGTAATGGCTTTCAATCTGTATGATAGTGAAATAACCTTTTGAGAAATTCATGTCTACATGTTTTTTTCAGGGAACTCTGCCTGGCTTCCAGTGATGTACACCATGATGACAGGGTAGCAACCCTGCTCTTGTTTCATATTCAAACAATGACCTGTCAAAGATACCTAAGTGTGGCTTGCTTAGGAGTGAGTCCAAGTATCACTGCCCAAGTGAATCGCATTTTGCTATGTCATGTAAAATGTGGCCTCTCATTTCTCTTTCAGTATACTATAAATAATCAAGGAAAACAACACCTAGTTTATTCCTCTTATGATGTTGTTCACTAAATTATTCTAAGTAAAAAATCCTAACACTGGTTCATTCTACAGCTTATAGTCTATTATTACAAAAAAACCTGTCTTTTGAAAATGTACATAATCTATTAACAAAATTTTCCTCTTCTTTGTTAGATAGCTATTGCGATGATACTAAAGGTGTCAAAAGTAGAATTTTTATTAACCTGGGAGAACAAGTATTCCTTTTTTTTTTTTTTTTTTTGAGATGGAGTCTCGCTCTGTCGCCCAAGTTGGAGTACAGTGGTGCAATCTCAGCTCACTGCAACCTCTGCCTCCCAGATTCAAGTGATTCTCCTGCCTCAGCCTCCTGAGTAGCTGGGACTATAGGGGAGAGCCACCATACCCAGCTAATTTTTGTATTTTTAGTAGAGACTGGGTTTCACCATATTGGCCAGGCTGGTCTTGAACTCCTGACCTCATTATCCACCTGCCTCGGCCTCCCAAAGTGCTGGGATTACAGGTGTGAACCACTGCGCCAGGCCTTCAACAAGGATTTATTGGCATCACCTTATACTCTGAAAGTCATCACAGGTCTCAGCGGGGGAGTGACTAGGAATATAACCGAGAATATCATTTAGAAATATACTAGGCAGATTGCTGAAACCACATTATTTTCTGAAACATAAAATTTGGATATACTTTCTTCCCCCTACTTAACCCGCATTTTTCTAAAAGAACACATGCAGCTTCTAGGAATGTCCATATTAAATCAAAGGCGTAAAACCAGCTTATTTCTTCATGCTTATTTTCTTGGTTAGGAAAACACAGGGTTTGACTTCTCTTAACTGGTCAAAGAAAAAAATTAATAAATATCCACCATTTATTTAGATGTAAAATGTTTGGCTGGGCGTGGTGGCTCACGCCTGTAATCCCAACACTTTGGGAGGCCGAGGTGGGCAGATCACCTGAGGTCAAGAGTTCAAGACCAGCCTGGCCAACATAGTGAAACCCCATCCCTACTAAAAATACAAAAATTAGCTGGGAGTGGTGGCATGTGCCTGTAATTCCAGCTACTCAGGAGGCTGAGGCAGGAGAATCACTTGAACTTGGTGATGTCGGCAGTGAGCCGAAATCACGCCACTGCACTCCAGCCTGGGTGACAGAGCCAGACTCCATCTCAAAAAAAAATCTTATCTCAAAAATGACTTTATGTGTTAAAAACAATAACAACAATAATAATAATAATATCACTGCCTCACATAGGTCATATACAACAGTGTCAAAGAGCTTTACTTGACTTTGGATGGTGGTTCCTCATCTTCCCGGGCCATGTCCTGTATCACACCAGTTCCCACTTCTCAATTCCCGAGCTGTGAGCCTTGACATTGTAAAGTCATTGTAACAGTGCAAAGATCAGGGTCATGATGCACCAGATGCTCACTGGGAAGGTGCTACTCAACACTCTTTAGAAGACCTGATTCTAGGCCAGGCGCCGTGGCTCACGCCTGTAGTAATCCTAGCACTTTGGGAGGCCGAGGAGGGCGGATCACGAGGTCAGGAGATTGAGACCATCCTGGCTAACATGGTGAAACCCCGTCTCTACTAAAAATACAAAAAATTAGCCGGGCGTGGTGGCGGGTGCCTGTAGTCTCAGCTACTCGAGAGGCTGAGGCAGGAGAATGGCGTGAACCCGGGAGGCGGAGCTTGCAGTGAGCGGAGATCGCGCCACTGCACTCCAGCCTGCGTGAAAGTGCGAGACTCCATCTCAGAAAAAATAAGAAATAAAAAAAAATAAAACCAAGACCTGATTCTAGGTTGAGGATGCACGTGTAGATCTCTTTTTGTACTCTATTGGGAACATGCCCATCACATATTTTTGTGTGTCTTTTGTTTTTAGAAAGATGGAGGCGGGAGGAAGAAAGATCAGTACCCTCAGAAAAATATGCTGAGAAATGGAGGCATGTTGTGCAGAGGCAGGGAGGGAAGATAGGAAAAGAGAATGAGACCAATACCACACTCTTTTCTGGGAGATCCAGTTTGCTTTTTAGAGCCGAGCCATAGTTTAGAGCTATGCTTCCCAGCAAACAGTGGAAAGAGAGAAGTGTTTAGTTGCATGCAACGTAGTATCCGTAAAGCACAAACAGCTTGATTGCTCAATAGATTATTCACATAGTTGGTACCACTTTATGATCATTCGTCTGTCATAGTCATAGCTGCCGTGTTGCTACTTTGTGTGACCAACTGCGTGCAGAACTGCATGTTCCAGGGCTAGGTAGAATGGCCATCCTCTTAGGAAGGGTAAATTATCTAAGAAAGGAAAGTGCCCAAGCAGAAATGTATCCATTGGACTGAGAAAGTACCTAACTAACCATGGCGAAGAAATGTTCACCAATGCCAAATACCAGAGTTTTCCCAGAGATCTCCATTTAGATTATCTCATTGAATCTTATCTCTCTACAATGTAGAAATTATAGTCCCATTTTTACCAATAGGTAAATCTAGGCACAATGAGATCAAATAATTTATTTATCTTACTTAAAAAAAGGATCCAGAACCGAGTATGTTGGAGTCCTCTGCCCACAGGCTTTTCATCACACAAGATAGAAAGTTGCAGATGGAAGTAGAAAAAAAGTGGTAGGGAAAGTATTTTGGAGAAGCAATTTCACATACATCTTTAAATTAAACAATCTATGTAGAGCACATGGCACAGTGCCTAGCACACACTAAATACACAAAAATGTCAGCTATTATACTAACACTTCGTTTTAACAACGTTGCTCCATTGGCAATGTAATGACAGCCTTTGTTGACATTTTTACTCAGTATTATAGGATTTGTAGATAAGAAAATGTAGTACATATTGTGATGTTTCTCTACTCTTATTAAAATTGCTTAGCAAACATCGTAGCTATTAGTGTTTTAACCATTCTATTGCTTTGACACTAACAGATAATTTAAATATAATTTGGGTTGTTAGATTGTGACGTATGATCTGGATTGTGTATGTCAGTGAGAATGCTTTAATCCTATCTAATTTTAGTCTTTCTCTAGATATAAATAGTTTGTTCTTGGGGATCAAGGTGAAATGTTTCCACACTGAAGTTTCCTGGAGACACTTTGTGCAGTGTTGAGTTCACTGCTTATAACTTTGTGGAGGGTTGTTGGTAGGACATTCTACTGAAGCAGACAATTTACTTGCTTAATGAAGACATTATGAATCTTGAGGAGTTACTTCTTTGGTCTCTGTTTATCATCTCATTGAACTCCTAAGTGCTCTTCCCATATCTTTCTTCTTCTCGCATACTACTTAACATTACCAGAGGGGTCTTCTTAAAGCTTATGATAGTGCCTGTCTTTAAATAAAGGATTAAAATGTTCTAACATCACAGCCTTCTATTCTCTGCCTGCTGAAGCCTGACTGTAGACCATCTTTCTGACTGAGCCTTCCATATACCCTGAAGCCAACCTGCTTCCGGCAAAAGTGAACCTCTCAACACACGCCGTCATTCAGGTTGCCCCCACTATTTAGAATAATCTTCCTTCTATCACTACAAACAGATTCTATCAGTATTTTAAAACCTGGTCCATATCTCCTTTTTCACATACTCATTCCTAAGGTTTCTACCTGAATGCAGTTTATGTTCTTTCCAGATCCCTTCATAAATACTTAGCTTGTGGAATTTATAACTTTTCTCTCTTGTATTATAATTATTTTGTGATTCTTACATAAACTTCTGGAGCTTCAATTTCCTCCAACTGAAAAATGGAGATAGGCATCTGTAGCATATATGTAATAGTTATACTTTGATTGTTAATAACAAAGCCCAGTTCAATCTAGTGTGACTCATAAAGGGACCATATTAGATGGGTAATGAGGTATTTCATGGACCCAAGGTTCATAAGATAACTTGAAACTCTCAAAAATTATAATGAGCACCAATAAATCCATTGAAAACACATAGGATTCTTTCTGTCATCTCAGCTTTTCTGTTAACGTCTCTCATTCTTTCTTGTTCCAGACCTGTTTTCTCTGCTTTTTCTATTCCTGTGAGAGCTTTCAGCCAAAGCTCTCAGGTTTTGACTTGTCCTTAAATACAAGTGTCCCTGATACCCAGTTATCCCTAAACAGAATTTGATTGTCCAGCTTGGTCATGACATTTACCTCTAAGCAGCTGTAAGCATAAGAGCCTTCTGGCAAAGAATAGGATTATCAAAGGCTCACCTGATAAGCTTGGAGTACAAAAAACATTCTTATGAAATTATGACTACGGTCATCCGAGAAAACACTAAAAAATCTATCATTATAGGATTGTCGTGAGGATAAAATATGATAATTTATGCTGCAAGAAGTGTAATCTGTGGTACCTCGAGTAAGATTACTGAATTTGCATCCATGCTGTGCGCCACTCATCAGCTTTATGGCCTTGGGGAAATTGCTTAACCTCTATTTACTGAAGCTTCTTTATCTGTCAAAGTGAGAAAGCATATTAGTAACTAAATGATAGTGTTGTTTTGAAGATTCAGAGTTTGAATGTGCAAAGACCTGTTACAGAAATTGGCACATGGTGATCACTCAGTACATATTACTTATTGTTTACTAAAATGTGCATAGTTGCTAATCTATTGTTAGCATGAAATAAAAGTTTGTTGCTAATCTCTAACATTGCTTTTATTAAACTATAAATTTCTTGACAGTAAAAATTATTCATTATGTATCATTGTATCTGTCTTAGTGTTTAATATGGCTTCTTACATATTTTAGACACAGTAAATGGATGAATGGATGGATGGATGGATGGATGAATGGATGGATGGATAAATAAAAAAAGAACAGAAGGGAGGGAGGGAAAGAGGGAGTGTAAGGGAAAGAAAATATCTACTTTTCAAATGAATTTTGAATTAGGAAGGCAGATTTGGCTGCTTTGTTCGTGAAGAATATCAGCCTACAATCTTGGGGTAGATTAAAGAAAATAGTGCAGCAGATATCTGATGAAGTGGTGTGACTGACTGTGTCCTGTTCTACAGGTCACAATACTAGACAGCTGTGACTGTCTGGTAGTAATAGGAGATTTCTCAATTGTGGGATTAAGAGCAAAGATGGCAAATGATCATTGTAAGTCTCATGCTATAGCTGCACATAATTAAAATCACTAGGTACCTTAATTAAGATTATTAAGTGTTTCATTAAGACATTTAATTAGCAAGTTAGGTGCTTTATGATTTTTTAAAATCTATCAAATGGTATGATGTTTTATTAAGCTACAAATTGTATCTATTGAGCATTGTCTTGTGAGCCACTGTGAATGTAGTTTAGAGTCTGCAGAAGTTATTGTTAAATTGCTAAATAATTAGCTTTAGTGTAGATTTTATTTTTGTTACTGCAGAGAAAATGTTAATTAAGCACTTGGGCTTGATTAGATCGTCTTTCTTCAGATACAGAAGCATAAAATCACGAGAATAGAAGGGAGTGGTAGAGGAGTGTTTTTTGCATAATAATGGACTTGGGGTTAGGTAAATGTGAGTTTATGTCTATGTTATTGCTCAGTTTAGGTGGTGAAGTCAAATATGACCTGTAGAACAATACCCTTTGATCACAGCCTCAGAAATATCAGAGACAGATATGTCTAAGGCTGGGGAGATAATATGATTAGTGGAAGGTACATGGATGTTGGGAACAAATGTAGGTTCAAATCTAGATCTGCCACTTTTTAGCTGTATGACTCCTGCCAGATCCTTGAATCTCTTTGAGCTTCAATTTCTTCGTCTATTGGGGGAGGGAAACTTTTCTGTCAAGAGACAGGTAGTAGGTATTCTAGACTTTACATATCACATATGGTCTGTCACATATTTTAGTTCTTTTCGTTCTTTTTTTTTTCCTTTCAAACAGTCCTTTAAAAATATGAGAATCATTTATGGCTTGAGAGCTTTATACAAACAGGCTGATTTGAGCTCACGGGCCTAATATGCTGAATATATATATATATATATATATATATATATGTTTTCACTTTTAAGCAGCAAATACCTAGCACAGAGAAGTGCACAATAATTGTTGGTTCTTCCAATCATCAATGAAGCTTAAACTTTTGCTCAATTGTGCAGAGATTTTCAAAATGACCCTATTTTGCTATCATATATGCTTCCTGATTATCAGCTATAAACTTAAAGTAACAATTTATGGCTCTTGCTACCTGCCTTCCCAGTGCTCTCAATAGAGTAGGTGCTCGATTAAGTATTATTTAATGATAGTAATGGGAATACATGGTGCACCAGCACGTCAGCATTCATAGAGAAGTGGCTGTGAATGGAGCATTGTAAAGGAAATAGGAAGCAGATGCAGTTGGTAGTGCAGGATCCAGAACATAAAAGGCAATGAAAGAAGTTTTCCAAATGTCTCATATCTGTCCATTACTGTCACGCACACGAAATATCATGGGTGTATCGAATAGAATAAATGATGAGAGCAATTGGGTGGTAGGGAAGGAAGATTTATCGGTAATACTAATATTGTTACTATTAACTTTATCTAAATAGTTCAATTTTTACAATTATCTTAGAAGGATTTAGGGGTTTTTCTAGCAATTCACTTTAGTCTCTAAGGACAAAACAAGAAAACAAAATAATAGACCCAAACAACATTGGCCATACATTATCTCCTGGTAATCCTGTTTTTTTTTAATTCATTGTTTCTCCCTTCTAGAGATTTTACATAGGTTTAACAATGTGTTTAAAACAATTTGCTGAAATTTTAAAGGACATTTGTGTAGTCGATATAAAGCCATTTAGAATTTTTTCTGTCCCAAAGGTGCTAGTCTTATTTCTCTCTCCTTGCCTATTTAGCCCTAGAGCTTCAGCCGTTATAAATTTCCTGCTATTCCCTATACACAATACTGTCTCATTTTATTTCACAGGCTGTTCCTGGTGATATGACCATCTCACTTTCTCTGTTGATTAACTTCTATATGCACATCAGTTCTTATCTAAGGCACCACCTCTTCCCATGGCTTTCACTGATCCACTATCAACCCATTCCCCTTCCTCACTCCATCTCATAGTCAGGGTTGGGATATTCCCATGTGATTTGTTGTCACTGTGCTCACACTTTTAGCCTACTCTGATCACGCTGCATTATAATTGTCAAAAACTGTGTTACTTACTAGACTATAAACTCTTTGAGGGCAATGACTTTATCCTTTACCCTTCTGTATACCCAGCAACTTGGACTATCTGGCTCAGGGTCTATATTCAGAAACTTTATTTTTGGGTTTCCTGGTAAAATACAGGATACCAGGTTAAATTTGAATTTTAGACATTCAGAGAAAAACTTTAGATGAACTAAATTTAGCAGACTTTATTTGAGCAAGGAAATGATTCATGAATCAGGCAGCGCCCTGAACCAGTAAAGTCTTGGAGAGCTCCACTCAGCATTATAGACAGGAAGTATTTATAGACAGAAAAAAAAGAGGTGCCATGCAGAAATAACCTGATTGGTTACGGCACTGCCTTTTCCTTATTTGGACATGTTTTGGCAGTTTGCAGCCTGTGATTGGCTGAAAGTTCTGCTGCTATGATTGGCTGAGATTTGGCTACTAGTACAAAAATGTACTTTCAGTTAGAATGCAGTTTGTTTCCATATTAAGTTAAGTTACAGTTCATTATAGCTTTAGGCCAAATTTAAATTAACACAGATAAACAATGTATACGTGTTTAGTGTAACTACAAAGAACACACTTCTACTAAACAAAAGTACTCATTATTTATCTGAAATTCAAATTAAATTGCATGCCCTGTATTTTTAGTTGCTAAATCTAGCAACCCTACTCTATTACATGAATGAATGAGCCGATGTTATTCTATTCTGTATTATAGTAAGAAATAATTTTCATTATTTTCTGTAGGTTTCAGACTAGAGATTAAGCCATCGTAGAAAATTTCACCAATGTGATCTGAAATCCTTGCTTGCACTTCGAAAGCATGTTTTTCTAATAACAACAGAGGGTCTTATTCACTGTGAAGAGATGACTGTTAATCCTTGAGAAACTTTCCAAATTAATAAAGCAGTGTGACACTCATGATGGTTTATCAACAGTAAACGAGAGTGAACAAGAATCTATTGGGATTAGACATGATGTAATAATAATGAAATAATAACACTGTCTAATGTTTATTGAGGGCTTCAGTATGTCAGACAGTGATCCAGGTTATTTTCATGTATTTACTTTCTTATTCTTCACAAAATTAGCCCTGTCAAATACCATTATTTTCCTCATTTTTTTTTTAAAAGAAAACTGATAGGCAGAGAACTTAGGTATCTGACCCTAGGTCACACAGCTGATTAGTGGCACATTTGGTATTTTAAGCAATATAGAGTAACTCTTCAGCCTGCTTTTCTAACCACTATGTTCTACTCTCTCATTGTAAAGATATCCTGTGAGTTAATATAGTGGTTAATGCACCTTATGTGATTAAATTCTGAATCATTATGAAGAGAAAATCTGTTTCCCAATTGCTAGTGGGAATATTAGAAAGAGAATCTCAAAGTAAGATTAAATATAGGTATTATTATATGCATGCATGGATATCTATGTGAAATATCTGTGTGTGTGTGTGTGTATGATTGGTAGCTTAATCTTTTAAGAGATCCAAAATGCCACTCTAAGAGTTATGAAGGGTGTTAAGATGTCCCTGCTGAAAAAATATCTTCCTTAGTTTATCATCCAGTTCCTATGATTGCTGCCAAAGAAACTGGGGCAAAAGGCAATGCTGTAAGTGACACTGGAGGATACTGTGTTAAACATGTTTTACTTGATCTACCTGCTAAACTGGTATCTCTTCAGTGTAATTAGACTGGGCCAGCATAAATTACCTCTAGACCTGATAGCTGGGGATGGTTTTGGTGTGAGGGTTGAGGGATGACCCAAGAATGAACAGCAGCTAATAACCACACAGTCAACACACAGCCCTTCAGAAAGAGTAAGACCTCAGCAGCTTCTCCACTCAGAAATTACTTGTGAGAGTTAATTTCTATTATTTTGTATATCTTTTATTAAAAAATAGAATATTTATTTTATACATGTAATTCGAATATATAATATAAAATTTCAAAGCTACAATAATAGTTATCCCTTCTTCCTCTGTCTTTTAATCACACATTCACTTCCTTGAATGTAATTATTTTTTCTAATGCATGCAGAAAAATACCATGCATTTTGTGTGTGTGTGCATATGTGTTTTACAAAAATGATAAAATACATACACATGGTTCTATACCATGGCCTTTTCACTTAAGATAGGAGATCGTATACATATAGGGGTTTTTTAGTTATTTTCAATGGTTTTAAAATATTTCCTTTTATTATTGTACAAAAAATGTATTTAATCAATACTACATTGATAGGTATTTAGGTTATTTCCAATCTTCCTATACACAACACTATAGTAATATGCTTTTAATGTTATTTCCCAAAAGTATAAGTACATATGTAGGATTAAAAATTACAAGAAAATACTTAAATAAATTATGCTGAATTGTCTCTACAAAGGTAATACTAGATTGTATTTATACCGGCATTATTTTCACATGCTTTTGCATTTCTCTTACTGTGTGTGAGATAGTTCATATTTTCTCTGTTTAAAGGATGTTTCTCTTTCCTTGTCTGTGAACTGACTGTTCATGTCTTTTTCTTACTTTTTAATCGGGGTATTCTTCTTTATATTATTATCACCTTATAGAAACTCTTTAAAATCAAATAAATTTAGCTTTTGGATATTTAGATATTTAAGCTATAAATACTTAAGGAAACTTTTAATGCATATATATCTATATAGAGAAATATTTAGGACCATTTCAATGTACATATATGTGTTTATATTTTATATATATACAATATTTTAAGACCTTTAAAATGCTTATACAGTGTATCTCTATGATAGGTGCTGAGCCGGTAAGGCAAGTTTAATATGTCACAATTTTTGGTAAAAATTGATATGTTTAATAATTCAAATGCCATGTTTGCTTTTTTTTCCCTAAATTAATGCTATTTAAGTTTTGACTGTATACAGAAGTTTGGCTTTTAGTACTTTTCATTTGAATTGGATATGAATTTCTTTTCTTTACTGTTGTTTCCTCTGTTTTTGAGTCACAGTTAATATTTAGTGTGGGTAAAATTATACCATGGTAGATGCACTAAATGATAAAGTCACTAAAAATTTTTGCTTAGCAAGCTAGCTCTTTATTCAATTAAGATGAAATAGGAAATATGTGATGAGCATGTACCAAAAAACTTTTTTCCAATTTAACTTTATACTATAATTTTGCATATTTCTTTTCCTTAAAATAACTACTTAAAATTTCAATTTTAATTTTCATTTATGATATATGGTTTTATGCACATTTATTACATTTTCCTGACTTTTTATTGTGAGAATCTATTATTTAAAGTGATCGTGCTTGATTTCTATGTGAAAATACATCTTAATCACCTATATAAACTATTATGAAAATCTACATATTCCATAATACACTACTTATATTTTCAGACAGTAGATCACAATTACAGGCTTATAATTACTATTCTATCTAAAGAAGTATCCTTGGATTCAAGATGAATCATCTCAAGAGCATTGAAGACCATGATAATTAGAACTTTTAAAAAGTATCGACATGCATAAAATCCTAACAAACCACAGAGTAGAACAGTGCCGTGATTTTGATCAACATTTCACATGTGAAAAATGAAATGGAGAATGAGTCATTTTCTCAAGGTCATATACCAAGTTGGCAATAGAATAATAAAAAGGAGACACTCTCCTGACATGTTGTCTAGAATTCTGATGAGAGAACACAGTCCAGTTTTGAGGTATTTTAGGTAAAAATCCTTTGAAATATGTGACCATGCAACTTAACATTTTTCAAATTTGTATCAGTTGAGGTTTACTAGTTTATCAATCCATTCATTCCAGTATGCCTTCTCTTACTCTACTTTCAAAATAGGAAAAAAAGTGAATAAATATTTTTCAGCCCTGTGAATGAAGAGTACCAAGAAAAATAAAGGAAAGACTAATGCATTACTTTATTCCTTAAAGTACTCATAACCTATGACACAACCTGTCTTGTCCTGTCTTGATCTATTTTGTGCTGCTATAAGTGAATACCACAGACCAGGTATTTATAAAGAGTAGAAATTTATTTTTTACAGTTGGAAGTTGAAAAGCCTAAGGTTGTGGCCCCATATCTTTTGAGAGCCTTTTTGCTGTGTTATCCAATGGCAGAAGGCAGAAGGTGGAAAGGGAAGACAGCACAGGCACGAGAGAGAGACACAGAGAGAAAGAGAAAGAGAGGGAAAGAGCGAGACAGAGAGACAGAGATAGAGAGACAGAGACAGAGAGAGACAGAGAGGGAAAGTGAGACAGAGAGACAGAGAGAGAGAGACAGAGACAGAGGCAGAGAGACAGAGAGAGGGAGACAGAGACAGAGAGAGAGAGAAAGAGGGAGAGAGACAAAGACAGAGAGCACGCTGAACTTGCTTTTATAACAAACTCACTCCAGCAATAACAAACTCACTCCCTCAGTAAGGACATTAATTCATTCATGAGGGCAGAACTCTTATGACCAAATCACCTCTTAAAGATCCCACCACTCAATACTGTTGGAGATTAAGCTGGAGATTAAGCTGCCAACACATGAACTTTGGGGGATACATTCAAACCATCAAATTCTGTGCATGCCTCTCCAAATTTACATCCTTCTCACATTCAACATACATTCATTCCATCCCAATAGCCCCCAAAGTTTTAACTAGTTCAGCATCAACTCAAAAGTCCGAATCCCAAAGTCTCATCTGAATCAGATATGGATGAGACTCAAGGCATGATTCATTTTGAGACAAATTCTCTCCAGCTGTGAGCCTGTGAAATCAAGACAGGTTATCTATCTCCAAAATACAATGGTGGGGCAGGCATAAGATAGATATTTTCATTCCAAAAGGGAAAAATAGGCAAGAAGAAACAGGTAACTGATCCCAAGTAAGCCCAAAACCCAGTGGGGCAAACAACATTAAATCTTCAGAACAATCTTCTCTGACTCCATGTTCCATCTTCTGTGCACACTGGGACAGGAGTTGGGCTCCCCAGACCTCAGGCAGCCCCGCCCATGTGTCTTTGCTGGCTTTAGTCCGCCCTGTCAGTCTGTGCCTGAAACTTTCCAAGGCTTACGTTGCACTCTGACGGCTCTACGGTTATGGCGTGACAGATGCAGCCCCACTCCTATGGCTCCACTAGGCATTGCCCTAGCAGTGGCTCTCTTTGGTGATTCTGCCTCTGTGACAAGTTTCTGCCTGGGCCCCAAGCTGTCCACGACATCTTGTGAAGTCTTGGTGGAGGCTACCGTGGCCCCATAACTTGCAAACTGTGTGCACTTTCAGAGTTAATTATATGTGGACACTGCCAAGGCCCACTGCTTTTGCCCTCCAAAGTGGCAGACCAAGCAGCCCAAGCTGCACCTAGGCCCACTTAAGCCACATTTACTCCTGGGGTGGCCCAGGAGTGCTGCGTTGGGATGAAGAAACAGAGATGTCCTGCCCTGGAGGTGGTGTAGGACAACAAATCATGAGGCCTTTAGAGCATCTCTCTGGAAACCTTGCCTTCAAGGTCCTGCTCTGGGCCTGTGATTGGAGGGGCAGTCTTGAACATATCTGAAATGCCTAGATGATCTTTGTCCCATATTCTTGATGAATAGGATCTATCTTCCTTCCATCCATATTACTATTTTTAGCAAACAGTTGCTTGACCACACGGTTAGTATTCTCTCCCAAGCATGCTTTATTATTGTTTACATGGCCAGTCTGAGAGTTTTCCAAATCTTTCTGTTCTGCTTCTGTTTTAATTACTAATTCCATCTTAAAATCATTTCTCTTCTCTCTAATTTTACTGTAAGCAGCTAAAAGAGGCCATGTAGCATCTCAAATCCTTTGCTGCTTAGCTATTTCTTCTGCCAGATATTTTAGTTCATCACTCTTAAATTTCATCTTTAATAAAGCCCTAGGGCGTGGACATAATTCAGCCAGGTTCTTTGCCACTTTATAATAAAGCTGGCCTCTACTCCTGTTTCCAATATCTTATTCGTCATTTCCCTCTGAAACTTCATCAGAATTGCCTTTAGTGACCATATTTCTACCAACATTTTAATCATGACCAATTAAGTAATCTCTAAGAAGATTTAGTTTCTCCCTACAGCTCCTGTCTTCTGAGCCCTCACCAGAATTTCCCTTAACACTCTGTTCACTGCAGTCTCGATTTTTTTCCTGGGCTGCTGCTTGAAATTCTTTCAGCCTTTAGTCATTATTCCATTCCAAAGCTACTTCCACGTTTTCAGATATTTGTTTTAGCAATAGCCCAACTCCTTGGTACCAATTTCCTATTTTAAGCTATTTTGTGCAGCTATAACAGAATACCCGAAGTTGGGGAAATTGTAAAGAACAGAGATTAACTTGTTATACTTTGAGACACTGGGAAGTCCAAGGTTGAGGGGCTCCCATCTGGTGTGGGTCTTCTTGATGCATCATTCCATGGTGGAAGGCAAAACATAGAAGGGCAAGAAAGCGTGTGCACACGTGCAAGAGAGTGCAAGAGGGAGCCAAACACACTTTTATTACAAACTCACACTTTCGATAGCATACTCACTCCTGACATAATGACATTAATCCATTCATGAGGGCAAAGCCCTAATTGACCTAATTACCTCTTAATGGTCCCTCTTCTCAACACTGTTGCATTAGTGATTAAGTTTCCAAGACATAAATTCTGGGGGATACGTTCAAACCATAACACACCTATCGAATAATTTTTCTATTTATATCTTCTACTCAAATTCAAACTTATCTTTCACCTATTACCTTACAAAATTACATGTATCAATGTCTGAAAACCACCAGATTTATGTTAATTCATATTATTTTATAAAATATGGCTCAGAGAAGAAGAATAGATGTAAGAGGAATCTACTAATAAAATAATAACAGAGAACAATAAGCCCATCCTTCTATCTGTAAATTCTCCCTGGGGTGACATTCTTTAAATTTGTAAGGCTTTGCCAAAGAGTTTAATATTTGAAGCAAAAGTACAGAGTAAATACCATTTGTACCCTAACAAGAAAGAAACTAGGATTCAGAATTCTTCAGAATGTCTTATGCCAGCTATAAAGGAATGTAAAGAATATTATCTGTAATGACTACATAGAAAGAACAAAAGCCACCAGTCATGTTTTAATATTTAGGGGAATGAATTCATTCAAATATGGAATATGGAAGATGTACAGGTTACTGTCGATTCTCAGTTCCACTAATAACACAAAGGAAACACAACAGAAAAAAATAGCAATATATATCCCACTGCAATTACTTTTTCTTCCCCTTTCTCTTTCATTAATTCTGTATATTAGGTTGAACCATAGAAAACTGTCAATATTTGGCTGTTTTTAACCTGCACAAACAATTTTATTTGGCTCAATCTAATAAATGGCTACATTCTTTGTCACTGAAGAATGCCACAGAAAGTGAAGTTTGTATGTCAGATAAAAAATTCATTATGCTATCAACCCAGCAGAAGTAATGAAAAAAATGTGAAAATTGAATTCTTCCAACTTCTGCATTCTCTATTTAGTTATTGTGTTCTTCCGTGGATATAGATCGAAGAGGATATGTAGTCTCTCAGGAAGTGAATTCATATAATGAATGGAAATATCCAATCACATGACCAGGAAGAATAAACCTTGGAGTTGGTTTTTGGACGGCACTTATAATTTTTCTGCCTAGAGAATAAGTCTCTTTTGGATCATGTTATGAGTCCATATTATTGATAAGAAACCAGAGACTGCCTTGGGTAAACTCCAGAAAGAGGATCTGCTTTAAACTCAAGTCTATGTTTATCATAAGTTGATATATATTCTTAATAATACATTGACTTTTATGCATTTTTCATTGCTCCTTTATTTTACATTGTAGGATTTTTAAGGACAGAGATCATATTTTCTCTTTAGAAGAAATTGTTCTTTAATATATGAATTCCTTATAAATGGCTATAGCAATAACATTTACTTCAATATGTGAAAAGGCCATCAGTATAGGTACTCCAAAATTACTAATTCAATTTTCTTAAAACTTCATTCTATCATGGCTACAAATTATTTCCTCTCCTTGAGTTTAAGCTTTCTAACTAATTTTAGAGATTTTAGTTATCATGGTAAAGGAAAAGAAAGTGAATCTTAAAAAAATAAATAAATCCTTAGAACTACCTCCAGACACTGAATGATGTGGCCCTGTTTTCTTCTCTGTCTTCTGTGGTCTCTGCCTTCTTTTCTTTTACTCAGTCTCTGAATTCCAACTTTGCTTGTGTTACAATAAGCTCTTTCCTAATTCAAGCTATTGTATATGTTCTAGATGTTGTGACAGTTGATCTGATAACTGAGATGGCTACTAAGTGGCTAATGGGTGAGGAGCATCTACAGCATGGACACACTGGACAAAGGGAGGGGTCAAGTCCATGGTGTGAGGAAGCAGGACAGAGTAAGACTTAATTAAGCTGCTTAGAATGCTGTGCAATTTAAATGGTGTTATTTAAGGATAGGGACACATTCTGAGAAATGCATCTTTAGGCAGTTTCATTATGCTAGCATTGTAGAGTCTACTCACACAAACCTAGGTTGTATAGCCTACTACATACCTAAGCTCCATGGTGTAGCTTATTGCTCCTAGGCTAGAAACCTGTACAGCATGTGACTGTACTGAATACTGCAGGCAGTTGTAACAGTAGTATTTGTGTATCTAAATATATCTAAACATAGAAAAGGTAAAGCAAAAATATACCATGAAAGATTAAAAATGGTACACCGAAATAGGGCACTTACCATGAATGAATCTTGCAGGACTATAAGTTGCTGTGGGTGAGTCAATGAGTGAGTGATAAGTGAATGTGAAGACCTAGGAAATTACTGTACACCACTGTAGACACTAGAAACACTGGACACTTAGTCTACACCAAATTTATAAGAATAGTTTTCTTTCTTCAATAATAAATTAACTTTAGCTTATTGTAATTTTTTACTTTATAAACTTTTTAATTTCTTTTCTAATAATTTCTAAAACACAAACAATTCATACAGCTGTATAGAAATAGTTTCTTCTTTACATATTCTATAAGATTTTTTCTATTTTTAATTTATTGTATTTTTTACTTTTCGAAGTTGTTTTGTTGAAAATGAAGACACAAACATTCACAGTAGTGTAGGTCTACACAGGGTCGAGATCATCTATATCACTGTCTTCCACCTCCACATCTTGTCCCCTTGGAAGGTCTTCAGGGGCAATAACACACATGGAGCTGTCATCTTCTATAACAATGCCTTTTTCTGGAATACCTCCTGAAAGACTAGCCTGAGGCTCTTTTATATTAAGCCCTTTTCTTTTTTTTGGTAAGTAGGAGTACACTCTAAAATAACAATGAAAAGCATAATGTAGTAAATACTTAAACCAGTAACATAGTCATTTATTATCATTATCAAGTACTATGCAAGGTACATAATCATATGTGCTATACTTACATATAATTGGCAGCACAGTAGGTTTGTTTAGGGCTATGATATTACTAGATGAAAGGAGTCTTTCAGCTCCATTAGAATCATGGGACTATTGTTGCATATGTGGTCTGTTTGTCGACCAAAATGTCATTGTGTGGTGCATGACTATGCATGCTTCCTGTAACACATTTCTCCTGACTGTTTATCTTAAGGACCCAAACTCCACCTTTGGGTCTTAATTTCTAATGTCCTTACAAAAGTTGTCTGTCCTAATTGCTGAATGAGATCCTCCCTATTAGTTATCTGATTGCATGCTATTTGATCAATGTTTCCATTAGAGTAGCCCTCACTTATCTGCAGGGAATATATATCCCAAGACCTCTGGTGGATACCAAGAACAGATGATCATATGGAACCCGATTGCCCTCAACTGGAACACGTTTCTGTTTGTGTCTTCCACCCACAAATGTAATGCCTTTTCTATCTTAACTAAGCACTTACCATGCACTGTGGCCATAACTTTTGCAGTTTGAATGCAACAGCAAAACTAACACAAATGTATTTTTCCTTCTTCACAATTTCACAGATAGAAGATATGTTTTCATCATAGATCTTAGCAACCTCACCATATGACCTTTTTTTCTTTCTTATCAAGTCAGTAACTTTCACCTTTCATGAAAGAAGCACTTTAAGGCTTTTCTTTGGCATATCAGAATTGCCAGCATCACTACTCTTGCACTTTGGGACGGTGATGTGACAGTTGATCTGGTAACTGAGATTGCTACTAAGTGGCTAATGGTTGGGGAGCATATACAGCATGGACACACTGGACAAAGGCAGGATTCAAGTCCAGGGTGTGAGGAAGCACGACAGAGTAAAGCTTAATTAAGCTACTTAGAATGGTGTGCGATTTAAAACATATGACTTGTTTCTGGAATTTTCCATTTAATATTTTTGGACTGAAGTTGACTGCAGGTACCTGAAGCCTAGGGTAACTGAGTGAAACTGTGGATAATGGTGAGGGGAGGTGGTGGTTGGGCAGGGGAGGGCTACTGGGTATGTTTGTGTACTAATTTGATATCTGTCTCCACTAGACTGCAAGGTCAGGCATACAAAATATGTTAACCTTTGGCAAATATTTGTTAAAATAATTGCTGGTTTATTATTATTATATTCATGGGACATATAAGTACTTCATAATAAAGGTGGATTTTCTAATTTAATAAATAAAAAGAGATAAGAAGAATAAAGGGTTTGTAAGGCTATTCACCAAGATGTTAATCTTAGTTATCTCCTGGTAGATGGTGTTATAGTACTTTTTATTTTCCCCCTTTTTTTGTAATTAATATGCAAAAATACTTCTTTTTCTTTCTTTCTTTGTAGAGGTGGGGTGTTGCTACATTGCCCAGGCTGGTCTTAGACTCTTGGGCTCAAGTGATCTTCCCGTCTCAGCCTTTCATGTAGTTGGGATTACAAGTGTGTGCCGCCAAACACAGCTCTGTAGAAATATTTCTTATGTGTAAAAATTGTTCTTATCCTTTAAAAATGCTACTGAAGGATAATGGAAGTTTTGTGGATGAACTGAAATAGAAGGTTCTTAGAAGAGTCAGCTGCATGTGCACAGGCATGGACAGAATTTACAGCGGTCATATTTTGAGGAAACAGTTATCTGTCACCAGTGCAGCAGAGGGTCGTCAGTATAGTGCCTGGAAAGGTGATAGATCAGATAGTTGGAGGACCTCTAACTGTACATGAAAACATTGACATTTTTCTTGTTTTCTTTAAAAGTTCTTGTGCAAAGAGTTGACATGACTAGATTTACATTTGAAGATGTATGGCAGAGTGAGATAAGGATTAGAAGGGGGAGAGAGTAGAGGCAAGGGGATCACTTAGGAGGCCAGATCAGTGGTGCAGGGCAGAGATAGTGGTGGCCCACAGTAGATCCATACCTGTGGGAATGTCAAGGAAGGATGAATGTGAGAGATAGACAGAGATAGAACCAATATGACCAAATATACACAAGAGAGATGGGGAAGAGTTAAAAAATGAATCCAATCTTTTGAGCCTAGGTGAGTGCAATAATGCTGATGCCATTTACCATGATAGGGAACCCAAGGAAAACAGTGGTTTTGAGGTTAGGAGAAAATGAGTTAGGTTTGAATCGCAGGTTGCAATGGGACTTCCAGATAGGAGTGTGTAGCAGGAGAGAGGTAAAAGTTAGAAATGAAGATTTGCAAGTCACTCATGTAAAACTAATAGTTGACGTCATAGTGTTATGTGAGTTTTCCTCAATGAGAGAAAGCAGGGCTAGCAAAAAGAAAGCCCAAAACAGAATTTTGGGAAAACACCTATCATCTATGGGTTAGGGATGAAATGTCAACAAAACAAATTGAGAAGGTGGTGTCAGAAAATAATTGGGAGATTAATTTATTATATAGAAACTTAGGGAAGGGGCCTACTAGAGACAAAGTATATAAAAAGGGGTCACATGCTTCCGCATGTCAGAGGGTCCTAAAGTGATGATGATCGTGATGATGACCATGATCATGATGATTGTCACTAACATTTATTGGTTGATTACTCTGTGCAAGCATGATTAGAAGGTATATAATTATTTGCATGTATTAGCTGATTGTTCACTTAGGTTGTGGGTTTTATTACAGTGTTGGAGGTATAAATCATGGTGGAAGAGCTTCAGGACTTAGTGGAAAGTGGAATTAGTGATTGACCTGATATGACTTTTTCTTAAAGCACATTTATCTGCCAAGGGATCCAATTTCCAAAAAAGCATAGTCAGATTTACCACCAACTCTACAATTCTTGTTTATAATTAATTTATTTCATTTTTTGTGGTTCTTTGATGCTTGTCATTTCCTATCAATTTTGATTATCCTACCCCTTGTAGTAAGATTGCTTTTGATTTTGAGATGAAAAGAATTTGCTTTGTGCTGTGTTAACTAAACTTAACTGCGGACATTAAACTGCTGCACATGACAGAGAGTAAAGAGCTCTGACCCCAGGATTGCTGTAAGCTCATAAGCAATTGGAGTAGTGTCAAGTTTCCATGAAGGCTGGCACTGAGAGAGTGCTGGGATTCTGTGGACAGCAGTCATGTTGCTCCAGAACTGAAAAGGGAGAGCCCCTACTCTGACAGCTACTTTGTATCAACTATGTTCTGCTTTGGCCTCATACATTCTGTGTTTGTTCCCCTGAGGTATCAATGAACCCTAGAGTTCTCTCATAGCCCTGAGACACAAGAGAATTGGTTTAGAACCAGAAGAGCCAATATAAATTCCCTGTATGGATTATTCAGATACTGACAGTGATGCCACTTTGGGATACAGCGATGATGAAGATTCCAGTGATGAAGTTCAAAGAATATCAGAGTCAGTGCACAGAAACCTATATTTGCAAATATTTTGGGATATTTTTCATGCTCTATTGTTTCACTGAAAGGAATTTCTAACACATCTGAAAATGTTACAAGTGGCTTAAAAAGAGGCCACTACTAAACTGCATAGCTTTGATTGTAATTACTAATTAATCAGTAGCAATTTTGTAAAAATGCCTGTTAATCTGCCAAACAGTAGCTACTTTTTGCAGTAGTGCTTTTTAAAGTATTCATTAACCGTCACACCGAAATCAACTAATACAGAGGCACAGAACTAGATAAGCATGAGATTTTATTTTTAGAGACAATTTGCATGTTGGATGTGGACTGTTATGTGGCTAGATATACATTTATTTATTATAAAAAAGCAAGTCTAGTGTGCTGAATGTTCAGAGGTAATGTGTGTTTGGTAAAAGTTTTTAATTAAATAAATTGAACATTATAATCCTAGTTATAAAGTTCTCTTGTGTTCAATATTTTACCAAAATGTCTTGTATTCTTCTATTAGAAATTATTAAATACCCTGATCTGTAAAAAAGTACAAATGAAAGTAAGTTCAGTTTTTAAAAAATAATGCTTTTCACCACTCTGACGTGAAATGCCCGCTAACTTGGTAGATGTTCTGTGTGAAACCAGTATCATAACATCTACTGATAAAAATACGTTTAATAACCCAGATTTATTAAGACCTTTGTATTATATGAATATGTAATATTACATCTTTAAATTCAAATGATATTTGCTTTACCATGGTCCTTGGACCCATAAAAGATACAAACATACATAGTAAATCACAGTGTTGTCAGCTTCTATCCTTGACATTCTCTCTTTACAAGTTAGAAATTTCTACTATCACTCCTAAAATGAGAGATTAATACATGTCATATACTAATGTCAAGGATTAATATATATGTTAATACTAAGTCAGATAGTATTTTGTCTCTATCTCTAGCAGGCTTTGAGTGCACAAGAACAGAATTTACAGACACCCTCTTAGAGAGCTAAAAGCACCTTAATAATAGAAATAAAATGACACCGTCATGGCAACATGAGTTTGCCATTGAATGAGCTTGGCGATGAATAATTCTCTATTGTTAGGCAACATTATTACAAAGCAATATAGCAGGCTAGGACATAGCTATGGATGGGAATTCTAACAATTTTAAAATCAAAATGACCCTTTCATATTAGTTTTACAATTGGAAACCCATAACTCTATTAGTGCTGGTTCTATTAACAAGTAAATATAATTTTCATAATGATGGACAGAGAAGAGTGAATACTTACTGCTCAAAGGTTATTCAACATTTTAATGAATGTTGAGTTTAAATCTGATAGCAAAGCATATAAGCAGCCTACTGTTGTGGAAAGAACATGACTTTAGGGACAGCCAGATCTGTGTTCAAATTCCAGAACTGTAACTCACTAGCTATATCTGACTTTGGGTGCATTCCCTAACCTCTATTCTCAGAGCACCACCCTTTGTTATGTGCAACAAATGATATTTGTATGAAGTGTTTAATGTTGTTCCCGACATGTACTATATGCTCAATAAATGGCAAATATTATAATTTATTGTTTAATATGTTGGTTTTTCCCCCCAATGTGATGCTTCTTTCCAGTTTTAATATATGTCACTTTACTAGGTACTACACCTGGCTTTAGGCCATACTTGTTTTCCTTTTTCAAATAAAATTTTCTATTTCTGTTAACTATGTCACTCTTCTGATCTTTGATATTTTCCCCAACCTACATTTAAAAATACCAATGCATCTTCTTTTTGTTGCATGGAAATTGCATTCAACTTTAAAAGTATATCCAATTTAGGCCAGATAATATGACAAAATTCTGAAATATTGTAGATTTGTGATGAATACATTTTTAAAAATCTATATGCACAGAGGATATCTTCAAAATGAAGCACTATTTTGTATTTATTATATTTTTAAAGGATGTGGGCACTTTCTTCATAGTCAAATGGAAATATATTTCAGGAAAAGCTAAATTTAGTTTTATATTTTCTATTTTGTGATGGTAGTTTGTTTATTATTGTTGTTCATTTATTTGTTTTTGGCTGGCAGCAATTGATAGTAACTTATGCTGCCATGAACAACTAAGAAATAAGTCATTTACATAATTTATGAAGAACCCAATGAGCACTACAGAAGTTTCCTGCCCATTATGTTCATTTCACCAAAAATTCCCACTATGAAAGTGATAACGAATTGAAAATACATTGCTTACATCTATGGAGCAGAAAGAAAATCCCCACTGTGTTTCTGAATAGGAGTGTTTTATAGAACACCAGATAGAGCCTCCACAGAGACAACCATGAAGGTGTTGGGGATAAAAAGAATTAGAAATAATAAACAGCAGAACACAGTTCAGCTGGGCCAGGCACTATGTTAAACTTACCTTTGATTATCTCACTTAATACCACATAGTGAGTGGCTACTCGTATTCCCATTTTACAGATGAGGAAATTGAGGCTTTCACTTGTGAATGGAGGGAATGGAGGTGGGTTTAACACCAGAAGAGTGCAACTCCAAACCCTGAGCTCTGCCTTCCTACCCCAGGGTTCAGAAGTATGATGGATGTCTGTGCCATAACTGCTTTAAACACTAAGCATGTTGTATGTGTGAGGCATTTGGGATGAAACGGGGAGCAAAGCCAGCTATGGTCCCGGCCCTCATAGGGTTTAGTGGAAGGAAGACAGAGTTATTAAACAAATGACTACATAAATACACGTATTAATATAAATTACAAATGGTGATACATGCTTGGATGGAGAGGTATGTAGGGCTACGAGAACAGATGCATAGGAAACCCAACCTGGTCAATTCAAGATGGCATCCCTGAAGAAGAGGTACGTAGGCTGGGATTGAAGAGATAAGAAGGGGTGAACTAAGCAAAAGTTAGAGAGGAACTTCCTAGGCCTATGGAAAGCATGTTAAGAACTCGTGGCAGGAGGGCGATGATGTGTATTAAAAGGAGGCCAGTGGCTGGGCGCGGTGGCTCACGCCTGTAATCTCAGCACTTTGGGAGGCTGAGGCGGGTGGATCCCCTGAGGTCAGGAGTTCGAGACCAGCCTGGCTAACATGGTGAAACCCCATCTCTGCTAAAAATACAAAAATTAGCCAGGCGTGCTGGTGGACTCCTGTAATCCTAGCTACTTTGAACCTGGGAGACGGAGGTTGCAGTGAGCCGAGTGCCACTGCACTCCAGCGTGGGCGACAAGAGCGAAACTCCATCAAAAAAAAAAAAAAAAAAAAAAAAGAGGCCAATTTGGCCAAAAGGTAGGGAATGTGAGGGAGACACTGGGAGGATTGTACTGGGAGTTAACGAGACTATAACAAAAATTTTAGAGTTAAGATGATGTAGTATGGTGGATGGATGAAAATATGTACAATAATTGATGGCTTTTTAAAAAACAGGGCAACCAGTGAGAAACAAACGAAAAGGAAAGTTACTCATAAGAAAAACATAATATGCAACACACAGGAATACATTTTTTAAATATCAGGACCCAAGTGAAAGAAATTATGAAATTGTATTTAAAGATATGAAATTATATCTGAACAAGTAGAAAGTCATGCCATGTTCTTATATGGAAAAAATAATATCATCAGAAATTCCTTGCTTTGATATCAATGAATAAATATTAATATAATACAACTCTACTAGAATCCCAAGGTGGGTGTTTCAGAAGTGGAAGATTATTTTAAAGTCTATATGAAATAATAAATGCTTAAGAATATCATCAAGGAATTTCTCAAAAATAATAAATGCTTAAGAATATCATTAAGCTATTTCTGAAAAGAGGATTTTAGTAAGGGAGAACATGCTTTGCCAAATATTAAATACAAATAGTTAATTTAAAGCGATTGTGATCTAAACAGCATGGTATAGCAACGGTGAAAGACACAGAGATCAGTGAAAAATAGAGTTCGGAAATATATTTCAGAATGTAGTGTGTTTCAGAAGTATAAAAAGTCACTGGGAACATCTTTATTCTCAAAACTTTAACAGCCTGTTATTAGAGTTGTGATGTTTTTTGGTTTATAGACTGTATTATTAATGCTATATTATTTCATATGTACCTATCTCTTTAATATATTTCAAACATACTAATTATTAATTAACTTAGAAATTTTATTGTTTTTGGAAAAAGTAAATTTTCAAGTATAGCTTATTTTGTAATTTTTAAATTATTTTTTAAAATTCTCATGGGTACATAGTAATTGTACATTTTTATGTGTACTTAGGTGTACGTAGTAGGGAGTACATGAGATGTTTTGATACAGGCATGCAATGTAAAATAAGCACACTGTGGAGAATGGGGTATCCACCCCCTCAAATATTTATCCTTTGAGTTACAAATAATTCAATTACATTAAGTTATTTAAAAATATACAATTGTGTTATTATTGACTATCGTCATCATATTGTACTATCAAATAGTAAGTCTTAGTCATTCTTTCTATTTTTTTGTACCCATTAACCATGTTACCATGATACTGATACTATTAATTTTTAACTAGCTGAAAATGAATTGTGAATGTTAATTTATCAAATCCACCTTTAACTATTGGATCAAACATAAGATACCAGGATTGATTTTCAAAAGTTTAAGAGATTGATAGATACGAATGCAGTAACAAATTAAATGCTTCTAAAGAGACAATATTTACATGTTTCTATCAGTGTGACTTAAGATTTGTCAAACGCTCTTGAAGAACAATAATCTCTGATATAGATGAATGACTATGTGCCATAAATTGCCAAAACATTAGCTACATAAAAACAGGGTCTTTAAAGTAAGGAAATAATTTAAACAGATCAATTGTTCTCAAGGATATAATGATAAATTCATATACAAATGGATCAGATACTCAGTTTCTAGAAGTATAGCTTCAAATTCTTTAAAAACTTTTGCATATTTATGTTTGTTACTATCTTGATCATTATCCAACTATTTTATTAATTTCCCCAAAGGGAATGATATCAAATTTGTTCTACTTGGGTGAATGAAATTTCAAATTTGAAAATTGTAACTACTGGATTGTAACTGTAGGATTTGTATGATTAATGACAAGGGTAAGATGATTCCTCAAAAAAAATTTTGAAACATAAACAAAGCTTAAGCCTGGAGGTGGATAAATCAGAAGAGTTTATATAATGTAAATTTTTTCCTGAATTAATCACAATGGACACTGTGCTTTGATATTAAAGGTTATTTTATTTGAATGTCTCTATTTTTTACATAGGGAAGATGTGAGAACAGCAAACGTAATTGCTGCAGAAGCTGTAACCTGCCTTGTGATTGACAGAGAGTAAGTACATTGTTTTATTATGTGAATTACACACTCATATCAGCAACACACATGAGTTCTTGGAATTAGACATCATTTTATGGAGCTATTAATACTTGTTTTATATCTTTTCATTTTTAAATGAATTCTGTATTTGTTTCTCATTCTGTATTCTTAAAAGTGGCTGGCTCTGCCATTCTAGCTTTGTGATCTTTAACAAGGTACTTAACCACTGCGAGCTTCAGCTCAGCTCATTTGTAAACTGGGGTAATGAAATATCATACAGATATTTTGAGGATTAATGAGAACATATGAGTAAAGCATTTGTCCAAGTGTCTTTTACTCAGGAGGTACTCAACCAATGCTAGTTATTTTTGTAAATTTTTAGAATTATTATTCCATTTTTGTTAAGAAATGGGTTATTTTTTGAGTAGTTTTAGTTATGCCCTCTATTCTTCTATCTCCAGACTTCCATAATAGAAGCACTTAGGGAAGAAACTTTTGAAGAAATAATCAGTTCTAGACATAGGCATATATTTAAGGCCATTAAAAATTTGTCTGATAATGTCTATCCCTGTTTCTTCTCTCAGTTCTGGCTTGCTCTTTTCATTACCTGGATGCTTTATAAGTTAAACTGCAAATGTCAGATTATTGATTCTCCAAGAGCATGGTTAAAATGTGTATGTACTTTCTGGAAGCAGTCGAACAGGCTTTTCTTCCTTGTAATGTATGTGGATAAATTCATCAGAATAGCCAAGTACAAGACCCAAGAATAACTGTAAAACATCCATTTTAGTGGAGCCATTCAAACTGGAATAGGCAGTGAGTAACCACATAGAATGAACCTGAGGAGCCAGGTATGATTAGCCTAGAATGATGGAGCTGGATGCCGAGCTCAGAGGACTCCAGGTGGAGAGAAATTCTACCTGATTTACAAATCTCACTTTGAGAGGCCCTTCTATGCTGGATCACTAGAACCAGAGCAGAGACACAGTTGCAGAATGGTAGCAATATCCATGGATATTTCTGAAATTGTTATATTTTGTCTGGTTCCCAAAAACAATAACTACCAATTCGCTCTTCCATTCAACTCACATTTTACTGAGAATCTCCCGTGTGCAAAGCATTGTCCTGGAAGAAGATTCAAAGGAGCAGCACAGATGCTGGTTTTAGGAGTTAGCGTCTAATAGAGATGTGGCATATACAAAAATAACCATGATACAAGGCAAAAAAAAAATGAGTTCAGAATAAAATTTTAAGGGAATTCAGAAAAGAGAGTGAGTACTTTTGAGAAGAGTCGGGGAGGTGTTAAAAACTGTTAAGTGGATGTGGAAGTACAGGAAAAGCAATATAAATATGGTGACTAGTGTAAGAATTACTCATAGGAAAGCTATCAGCCATTTAAACTGGCTAGAGTGAGACTGTGTAAAGGTAGTTGGTGGAGGTGCTGTAACAAGTTCACAAGCATGCTGGCACTGGTTCACTGAGAAAATTGAATGTTGGGATAAGGGCAGTTCAGACCATTTTATGCAGCAAAAAGTTATCACTATAACAGTGGATTTAATAGACTAATCTGAGAATTCAGTGTAAAACGAATTAGAGGGAGAGATTAGAGACAAAATATTTGGTTAGGAGTCTAAATTCAGTTGGTGATTATGAGACCATTTGTAGGAGGAACCCATAAGAAACGAAGAGGTAAAACCAGAAGGTTTCAAGTCTTACTGAATGTGAAGAGCAAGGGAGAAATTAGGGATGTAGTTGGGATAGAAAAGATGTAAAAGGAAAGTAGAAAAATCAGTTTGGTAGGTACGATGACATTCTACTAAGAATGTAATGCATTGAACATACAATATCGAACAGTCAAGAATGGATGGCCTGTAGGAGACAGGAAATGTGGGACAGAAACTCTTGTTAGAATTAACTTAAAATTAACTTTAGAATTGCCTACATGTGGTTAGCAGCTGAAGCTATGAGACAGGACAGAATTGCATGAAAGAATCGAGAAGAAGATTAAAGAGCCAAGGCTAGATTTGGGGAAATCCTTTCATTTAAGCATTAGGGAAAGTAAAACCAATGAAGAATAATGAGATGTTAGAAACCAGAACAGTGTAGGAGACTTCAGAAAGCAAGAGGATATTTCATGAGAAAAGAGATAATCACAGTGTTACAAGCTGAGAGTCATGCAGATAGAGAAAAGGGCAATAGGCTTAGTAACCTGGGAGAAAACAGTTTTATTAAAATGTTAAGAATGGAATCCAGATTACAAAGTGTGACTAGGTAAAAAGGAAGTGACAACACTGAGCTTACAGTATACAAGTATCCAGGAAGTTGGAGCAAATGAAATACTAAAGGGGATATTTGATAAATGGGACCCCAGGGGAGAAAATAGTGGGCAAATGAGGAAAGGTTCTTGGAGAGCACATATATATGTATTTTTGATTTTCTGAAAAGTGAAAAAGAGGCAAGGTAGAAAATTTGTAGAGAAATGCCAGGATGTAGATAAGGATAGTTGTGGGAACTTAGATGGACTTAATCTTGCCTCTTTTAAAGCATGAAGCAAGGAAATCTAGTGAGGGGAGGAATGAGACTAAGGCTTTTCCCTAATCCTAATTTTCTCTCCTTATCCAAACCTAGGCATATACAGTGTACACTGACAAGTGAATGGATGTGGTCAAAGCTCAATACTTGAATCTTTGACTGCACCATTTTACAAGAATATGGGTAAATTACTTAAATTCTGAGTCTCAGTTTTCCTGTCTGAAAAATTGGATAACATTATCAAAATTATAAAATTGATTTGAAAATCAAGTGATTTAACATAGGTAAATGTCCATGCACAGCACAATACATGAAGTAAGCACTAAATGAATATGCCCTTCCTCTTCTTACAGAAGGCATAGGATTCCCTTGGATTTAGCTGTGTTTCTCTCTACTCAGCATTGGTTTATCTTCAGGGTTATATACGGAGAAGAAACCTTGAGAGAGGTCTACCTTAAGCACAAATACAGAAAAATCAGCTTGAGTCTAAGAATTCAAAAAGTGCATTTGTATACTCTTAGCAGAGAAGTTGGGCTTCTGACCAAATGTTGAATTCACAGCTTTATTTTTTAAAAAATGAAACTGTAACTGAAGGATCCTGTCAAAAGCCTGCTGCTGATACCTAATTTATGGCCAATTAGAAGAGCACCAGGGCTTCATCCCATGCAAACAGATGGCAGACATTAGCACTGTCAACAAAAGTAGCTTCCTTCGCAAATTTACAAGCGAGGTACCATGTTCCATAAGCCAGTGATTATGCTTTATCATTCCAGAGGGAGAGCAAAAGAACATTATTGTAACTAATCATGCGTGTCATTGACAAACCAGAAGATGATAAACAGATACATGGTGTCCTCAAAGGCATTCTCTAAATATTGGTTTCTTGTAGTCTACTTATTATCTTAATAAGTACCTGAAGTGATGTCAAAATTTATGAATATTGTATAAAAAGAATATTAGTCTAACAGAACCATCCATTAATAAATTTCTTAAATATATAAAAAACAATTAAGTACCTTTGGTACCTCTTATTTTGGAATCTGTGAAAAGAAATAAATACAAAACTAACTACAGTCATTCTTTAGTGTCCACGGGGGATTGGTTCAAGGACCCCCTTTGAATACCAAAATCCACAGATGCTGAAGTCCCTCATATAAAATGGCATAATATTTGCATATAACCTATGCATGTCTTCCCTGTACTTTAAAATATATCTAGGTTACTTACAATACCTAATAAAATCTAAATGCTATGTAAAAACTTGTTATACTATATTGTTTAGGAAATTACAAGAAAAAAATTCTATGCATATTCAGTAAAGGTGTAACCAATGTCTTTTTCAGCTAAATCTTTTTGATCTACAGTTAGTTGAATGCACAGATACAGAATGCATGAATATGGAAGGCTGACTGTATACTTTTGTATTCTGTAATCTGTTAAGCAATGTCTGCTTATTCACCATTATGGGAAGCTGTTTAAACTAAAAGTTCTATTAAGATAATTGATTTTTTGACACATTGAGGATCATTTTGACAATTGTTCAAAGACAGCAACTTATAATTATTAGTAAACCTTAAAGAGTTGTATATTTTTCCCCAGGAAATTAAGATTTAAATTATCAGAGTCCTAACTCTATCCCTGATTCACTGTGTTGCCTCTGAGATACAACCATACTGGTTATGAAAATGGAAACATTTTCATGCTGGATGGTAAATAGCACTCGTCTGAGATCCCTGCATGTCTCTCCCACTCCTCTTCTGCCCCAGTTGTCTGATTGCCCCCTACTCCTAGGACATTCTAGATCCTTCTTTAATCCAGCAAGTAAGGAAGTGACATCTGGCAAAAACCAGGACTATTGTCCATTTTTGTTGGTCAGTTCGTGGGCCCTACTGGCCATTAATTATCTTTCCTTTCACCTCTGATAATGTCAAGCTAAAATATAATGTCCTATTATCAATTGTTTTCATGCTTTTGCTTTACCAGGCCCATTGTTTAAATAAAATCAATTAGAAAGAAAACAGAGAAACTTTTTTGTTTGTCATGGGAGTAAGACTCCTAAAGGATCCAGTGGTCTTCATTCTTTCCCTCAGAATCACTCCAGGTGATTCTTGAGGCCCTTGTGGGACCCTAGAAGACACTAAGAATTATTTATACAGCACACATGGCTGATGATGTCCCTACCATCAGTGACACTCTGTGATGTTTTCTCATACCATGGGGCCAGTTTTGTTATTGGGACAGTCTAGGAAGTAGAGACCAAGAACTAGCCCAGAGTAAATGCAGTGTGATAGAGCATAAAAATGATGAAATTAGGAGGAAATATCAAGCATAAGATTGTAGGGCATTGCAAGTAGCAATCTCTGAAACTGAGATATCTCTAGATATCAGGGAAGTCTGGGTTACCATGTTTCAAGTTTTTGACCTCCCCAAACTATAGTCACCTGATATATTCATGCCATATATTTAAAAATGTACCAAGACTCTCGCCATAATTGGGGAGCAACTCATAAGACCAAGGTTGATCCCAAGGTCCATAAATAATAAAGTAGCAAATATATTACTGAAGAAGATTAGACACAGAGAAAAACGTCACTGGAGTTGGCAAACTAAAGACTATTCCTTGACACCCAGACTGGAGCCTAAGTATTAAAACTGGGTGTGTTTTAATAGATTTGGCATTAGAGCTAGACTAGGCAATTTTTATGTTTATTCATAGAGAAAGATAACAAGGAATGTCTGATTCCTGTGTCAGGTACTGACTGGGATACTGAGACGAACAAGACACAAATTCAAAATAGGTTTGAAAACTTAATATATATATAAAACCAGCTCAATTAGAGACAAATTGGTGTCTGTATTAGAATGGTTTTTTGTTCCTTTACCAGTACTAGTGGAAAACCTTAGTGCCTTCCACATGTAGCCTCTGTTTAGAACTCGTTTGTAACTCTTTAGCCACAACCGCATCAGTCCCCAAGGATACAGCTTCTGATGCTGGTCTCTATCTCAATCTCCTCCCAGCCGCATTGCTTACGGTGAGTTTGTGCCTTCCTCCATTTCCTGTTACTGCGTTTATTCAGATATTCAACTCCAAGTTCCAGGGGCAAAGAAACAGAAATACTGAATCCATGCTCTGGGATAGGAAGATCACACAGTGAACCAGCCATGCAGGAACCTGCATGGCCATTGGAACCCAGAGTGCCAAACGGGATAGAAATATGTGGAGAAAATAGTATTTATGTAACTCTTCTCAGGGAGGTGCTATTGGTGTTTCTGATAAGCAACTTGGGATTGGGGGGTAAGGCTCACCAAGGTGCATACTCAAGGTAGAATAGGTGATCACTAAACTGCCTGGTAGGTTTCATTAAGTGTGGGAGTTTTATCTTCTGAGTGGGGTCTCCAGGCATGACTCTATTATAGAACTACATGACTCAAACAAGGGGTTGGCAAACTTTTTCTGTAAAGAGCCAGATAGTAAATATTTTAGGCTCATGGGACAAATTACCTTTGTTGCAGCTGCTCAACTCTGTCTTTGCAGTGCAAAAGTAACTAAAGATGATATGTAAATGAATGAAGACAGATGTGTTTCAATAAAGCTTTATTTATGGACATTGACATTTGAATTTATATCATTTTCTTATGTCAAGAAGTATTATTCAGCATTTGATTCAGTTCTCATCATTAAAACATGTAAAAATCATTCTTATCTCATGGCCATACTGAAAATAAGCAGCTGACAGAATTTGGCCTGTTGGCCATAATTTCTTGACCCCTGACTTAAACAATATTAGAAAGTGGAGGGCTATCCGTAGTTGTCCTGCTCCAGTTTTTCTCCATCCTGTATTCAGCTTTTTAAAATAAAGCAAATACATAAAAAGAACTGATTTGAAGCGTCTGATCAGCACTGCCCATGGTGTCTTCCAGTGCTGCTCCTCCTGATGCCATCTGTCTGTTTGTCTTCCAAACACTGGCAGACATGCTTTACTCCATCCCCTCAATTTCTTCACTTTGCTCTTCTGTACACATCTTCTGTAACTCTTTCCCATTGTATCCCCATCCCACTCCACTCCCCATGCACACACCTCTTTTTATAGTTGATTCCTGCACCTCTTAATTCCACTCTTGCATTCTCTAGAAGTCTGCTTCAGGCTTTGCATCCATTTGGTAATAGCTAACTAATTAGAGATTAAAATGGTTCTCTGCAATAGTTATTTGCATTATGATAACAGACCCCTGAGGAATGACAAATCGTGAAAATCCAGAAGAATCTTTTGGAATGTCAGGTGCCACTGGGGGAGAGAAGAGAGAAAGTAGAGGGGAGATTTGGGGACAGCAAACCGTTGCAGGCACCACTCTAAGATCACCAACCAGGTCAGTCTCAGGAAGGAACATGCACCCAATGGTGATTTGCCCACCGAGGTCGCCTGTATTCTTCTTCTCATATATCTTGTCACTCTGTGTCCACATGATAGGACTGTATGAACTCCACATGTCACATCGCCCATTGTCACATTGCTTAACTAATAGGATGATACACTTAAAATATTTGACAGCCTCAGCCTTTCCTACAGCCTAAGTGGATTTTATTTTGGTTCATTTTCCAGAATAAAATCTAGGGTGATGTGAGGATATTGGCAGGATGGTCACAGGAAAACAAATGTGCCTTTTTAGAATGGTGTCAGCTGCAATTATTTGAACTTGTCTTTTTTTACAGAGCTGTTATTGACTGGTGTGCTTCTCAAAAAATATGTATTAAGCAGGAAAGATAAAATCTAGAGGTTTAGAAGAAAGAGTAACATTATATTCATTCAATTTAATGATGTGGGTTGAATTATAGCATGCCCTGAACAAGCATGATCTAACTACAAAATAAGTACATTCTCATTCGAAAAGGAGTATACCCTGAGACAACATTTGTGGTTTAAAGTCATGGAAAGAGACAGTTGAGACAGCTTCTTATGTTTGCCTGGCTTTGAGATGGTAATAGACATTCATCCTATTGCAAGTCCTTATAGCAATGATATACAGCATGACTGACTGGGGTGCCCAGACTGTTGGTTCATCCACCCAACCAGAGCTTACTGGTTACCTGCCATATGTGAACCATCCAGACATCTAGTATTTGGGGTTTTAAAGGCAAATATTTAAATATTATATGCTTATTTCCATCTCTGTTATATGGATAGTTTCCAGCAATAATCTGTTAAGCCACAAACTTACAAAGGTTCTCTTTAGTAACCTTTTGACTCTGCTCAAAGTAAAAGAAGTCCAGTCTCAATTTTTAATATGCTGGTGGGCCATCAATCAAAATTTAACACACTTAAGAAATTATTGTTAAAAAATGTATATGGTAAGTGGATAAGTCAGAAAGTCATAGAAGAGATTTAAGAAGGAGAAGTAAAAGGGAACATACAAACCAGAGCTTACCAAGCGTTTTTTAGAAAAGGCCAAACAATAAATATTTTCAGCTTTGTGAGCCAAACAGTCTCTGGCATGAAAACTCAATGCCATTTCACCCAAGGGCCATAGTTTTCTAACCCCTTTTATAAATAAACTTATTTTACAGTTGAAGAATTTGAGGCCCAGAAGTGTCAGGTATACTCAAATCACACTGTTTAATAAGAATTAAGACAGATCGGGTATTCACATTCTTATATTATAATGCATTTGTTATATCTCAGGATTTTAGAAAATAATGAGGGTTTGAAAAACCTCTCTTCCAAATCCTTTAGTTTAAAAATGAGGAAGGTGAGTCCCAGAAGGAGTGTGGATTGTCCAAGCTCTTTAATGTCAAGGGTGGGATTACAGCACAGGCCTCATAACATCTGTTTCATTGATTTTTCACCTACCCCACATTATTCTGTAAATGACTAAGATAGAAAACTCATACATTTATTAATTCAATAAGCACATACTGAGAGTATCAAGTGGGTTTTATGCTCAGTGCTATGATATATAGGGATGTCTAAAAAGAGTTTCCTTCAAGAATCTTGGAGTCATGAAAACGAATAAATCATATGATAGTCCACCTGAAAAAGAGGAATTGATGGCTTATGAATTGAACTAAAATATTTTCATTGAATTAAATCTTAATCTAATTACACTACTTCTAAATATATATAGACATATGGATCTATATAGATATCTCTCAATATATAGATCGAGCGATCAGTGGTAAAATATTTGAGTTCCAAATGACTCTTCAAATGGATAAGAACCTCATGAGTCACATCTCCATCATCCTTGCTAAATATTTGGAATTAGAATTTAAATGACAATTTTATCAATTCAGCTAATAAATTTATTTCATTAAAAACATGTGGGCCCTTACTAGCTCACTCTCCTCACATCCCATAACAGCTTTGGTTCGCCTGTTGATTTTCATTGTACCGTCCTTTTACTTGCCATACCATACATTTACAACACTCGTTTATCTGTATTAACTTACAAACTACAAGCTTAAGGAGGACAGGACTATGTTTATTGGGTTCACTACTGTATCCATAATTAGCACAGTATCAGGAAATATAATAAGCACCTACTATCTATTTTGAAATGAACGAATGAATGAATGGATGATGCCATATTAGTCCGAATCTAATCAGCATATAGTAATTTGAGCAGCGAAGTGTTATGATAAAAAAATAGTAACTATAATAGGGGACTGGAATAATAAGGGATTACCAAGTAAGAAGCAAAGAAAGCTTTAGAACATGTAGAAATAGCAGATATAAGGAGTATTCACTAACACTACTCCTGTGAGAGAGAGCACCCTGTGAAGACACCTTCCTTCTTGCCCCCCCCCCCACCCTTCCCCATTCCACCCTGCTGAGGCTGAGAGTTACACCTTGTTATAGAGCAGGGTCCCTGAAGCACACCGCTATTGACATTTGGGGTCAGATAGTTGTTTTGTGTTGCGGGGGCGGGGCTGTCATGTGCAAAGTAGGATGTTTGGCAGCATCCTGACCTCTACCCACTAAATAGTAGTATCCCTCACCTCTCCAGTGTGACATTCAAAAGCATGCCCTGAGCAAGCATTGCCAAATGTCCCCTGTGGGGTGAAAATCACCCCCTGTTAGGAAGGATATAGTCATTACTTACTGGATGGCAGTGAAATCTCTGTGATGCCAAGCCAATAGAACTTGTGCCAGGAATCTGCACTGTAGGGTGCAGGAAAGCTCTGTAAAGGGAGAGCTTTAAAACCACCTGAGGGGAAGTCCGCTGGGGAAGCTGCTGGCTGCCATGTACTGTAGTAGCCAGACACAAGAGAAACCTCAAGAGCCTACCAAGAACACTGGAACCAGGAAGCTGAACCCTTTTGTCCTTGAAGTATCTCTCCAATACCTTCTGCCGACAAAGTTTCAGTGCCAGTCAACCCAATCCACTTTTACAGAGCAGTTAAAAAGAGTAAATTTTGGACTGAGAGGCAATAAATCAATTATCCATAAAGATTCCAAACCAAATCCTATTCTGGGATCCAGAGATATAAAGGTGAATAGCGAAGTCTTCTCCTTCTTTGGATTAACTCTTGGTCCAGACAGATGTATTCAAAAATCAGCATGAGAAACTGCACTTCGAGTAAGAATAAAATACTCGGGGAACATTGAGGATGGAGGAATATGTTTGGCCGGTAGCATCCCAGAACTTCCTGGACACTATAACATGAGAGCCAAGTTGTTAAGTTTGAGTAGGTATATTACAAGTGAGGAAGGAAGGGTAAAGACAGCTACTGCTGAGGGAAGGACCTGTATAGAAGACAAGGAATTTAGAAAGACCTTTGTACAGTAATAAGGGGAGTGTGGCAATAAATAGAGGATTTATGGGACAAGGAACTGGATAATTAGGAGGAAACCTGGAAGATGTGTTTGGAAAGAAGAGATGGGGATAGATAGTAAATAAATATCCTAGTATCTCAAACCAAAATAATCTAGATTTATTTTGGGGGCAATAAGAAACCAACAGAGAACCATTGGAACTGTATTTTGTATTTGTTTTCGAAGGAAGAGAGTAGCAGATTAATTACAATGGGGAGGAACTCAAACAGGCAGACTTTTAAGATACTGCTGCAGTAGTCCTAAAGGATGTTCATTAGAGCTTAAGAGCCTTAACTTTAGTCTAGGGCCAGGCACAGTGGCTCATGCCTGTAATCCCAGCACTTTGGGAGGCCAAGGCAGGTGGATCGCTTGAGGTCAGGAGTTCGAGACCAGCCTGGCCAACATGGTGAAAGCCTGTCGCAACCAAAAATACAAAAATTAGCCTTAGCCTAGCATGGTGGCACACACCTGTAGTCCCAGCTACTTGGGAAGCTGAGGCAGGAGAATTGCTTGAACCCAGGAGGTGGAGGTTGCAGTGAGCTGAGATCGCATCACTGTACTCCACTGTGGGTGACCCAGCAGACTCTGGCTCAAGACACAAAAATAAAAACAAAAATAAATAAACTTTAGTCTAAAGTAGATTTTTATTAATAATTAAATGTGAGGGATGAAAGGGAAATGTTTCTAGTTTAGGAGACTTGGATGTATTTAATAAATAAAGAACAAATAATAGATGTATGTAATAGATAAAGAATAGAACAAGACAGAGCAGGTTGAGATGGAAGTAACTGGCTGATTCAGTTACGGATATTTCAAGTTCAGGCTGCCTACGTGATATGCACATAGTCAGCAGATGTCCATTGGTGGTTAGAAATGTGAGTTTTGTTTTGTTTTACTTTTTACAATCAGATGATGAATGGAAATTGATGTTGGAGTTCATAATCATTTTAAAAATATAATAATCACGGCTTTGATTACGTTAATTACAGTTATTGTTTTGCACCAATGAATAAATAATTCATTTTTTTCCAGTAAATGCTTGAAACCTTACTATATTTCTAAGACTTGCATTTTTGTCCATTGGATGTTATAAAACTTGTTATTTAGAAATTCACAATGACTTCAGAACTCATAAACAAGTTGTATGAGTGAATAAGAAAATATAAAAGATTTCAGTTTCTAAATCATAAATATCCATCTTAATTTCTTCAATTAAAAAGATAATATTTGAAATTTTATATTTGAAAATCTCTTTACCTTTTTTATGTACAACATTTGGCTGTTTATTTGAGGAGACGTTATAATGCTTCTTGTGTTCCAGAGGTAAACCAGGGAGGTGGAGGGCACCAGGATTTATTTCTGACAGAAGCTTAGCAATCAGTTTAAAAATTCACTGTATAGTCATGAAGTTTGAGAGTTGAATTCTGCTTTAGACATCCACAGCACTTTTTTGGTGGAGTTAAATGGTTTTGCTTACTTTAGTATTCACACTTCCCTGGTGAGACAGTTATTACAGGCCCAGCTGGGTCATAAAGATCTAAGACTTTTCTTTTCTTTTCAATATGTCTAGCAGTTGGTACTCATTTTGAAACTCATAGCATGGATGTATGAATTGGATTAGCATCAGCCACAATAACAGTGAAACTTCATTCCCAGACAGCTGTGTTTACAAAGGAGGCCTTTTTAGAATTTACTTCTTTGCATAAAGTACAATGATCATATTAGCCATTGCTTTGCTACAGTCATATAATTGAATTAGTTTTAAATGGAAAGCCAGATTAGCAAAGGCAAATCATGATTTGCCTTTAATAGGCAAGAAGGGTGTTGTCCTCCTAGCTGCACTGGAGATAGTACATTGTCATCTAGACAAGAAACCCACTTGGGCTGAATAACATTTTATTTAATTATTTTTCATTATTCCCATAGGGTTCACTTTAAATCTTCTCTCTTTTTTTACCTTTCTAATATAGTCTATGTCATATGATTATAAATGTAATAACTGTTTGTTTTAGAAAGATTGGAAAGCATAGAGACATATAAATATAACCCTGCCATTCAAAGGGAATTACTGTTGATAATTTCGTGTCCTTAAATAGTGAGATAATTCTGCCTAGATGTTTTTCTCCTGCGTTGTCTACATCCTGGGGCAGCATTAATAAATCACATACACACAGATAGAGATATTAATATATACACATAGATGCTAGATGTACTATAGATAAATAGTCATTAATTTTTCTCACAGCAAACTTGCAAGGAATTCTTTTTTTTCTCCATTTCAAAGGTAAACTAAGCTTCACATAGCTAAACTGTCATGTTGCAAAACATACAGCTTGTAAGTAAAGAAATGGTATTTGAGTATAATTCTATTTTCAAGGCCTATGATAGCACATTACTTTACCACGTTGCATTAGCAATTTACCATGTTAATAAAAACACTTCATGTATAATTGAGTTTCTTTGTCATAGTTTCTTGACTGTGCTTGGGCATTTAAGCTCATTTTAATTTTTTATTTTGTAAAGAATTCTCTGTGTTAAACTTTACCCCTGTTTTAGAAATATGCAGTATTAGAATTACTGATTCAAAGGATATGTATTTTTTAAATTATTGCCTAGAATCATTATACAGTTTACTCTCCAGTGACAATATATGAGAACATCTGTTCCACTGCACCCTCGCCAGCTTAAGTTTTTGGTTGAAACAACATGACTGGGGCGAACCAGCCCAAGGCATTAGTTATATCACCGTCCTAAAAGAGTTAGTTTGACATTTGTTCTTTTCTTGCAGTTGAGACATAGAACTTAATTATTGACAGAATCTGGAAGATTGTTCATTCTTTAGTGATTGCTTCTTTGTTCTGGAAAAGAATAAACAAATCTGAGACTTCAGAAAACTGGGAGTAGAAATGAGCTCAAATAAACTTTCTCTGAAATGTCAAAAGTAAATAGTAAAGGCCAACAGGGTACCTAAAGAAAGGGTAGACAAAAGAAAAATGGAAATTATCCAAGTAATAACTTACGTAGGAATAAAACATTATGACTTGAGAAGATCCCAGTTTATAGATGATATAGATTGTGGTCAGTAGTGGAAAAGAAAGGAAGAGTTCACACAAGCTAATTTATAAATTTTCTCAGCATCCAAATATGATGTTTTTGTTTTAATACACTCATGTCAGCTAATCCCCACAATAGCCCCATGGGACCAGAAACCAAAACAGTTTCAGAGAGAAATTAATGATCAGAAAGACCCAGTGACTTGGTCAGAGTTACATTGCTGTATTGGAATTCCAGGCCTGTCTGCACTAAGACCATGCTCTGCCAATTATACCAACTGTTGCTTTTATACCAACAAAGTAAGTGGTAACTGGAAAGCGTGTTGTGTTTGGGGAAAGAGTAGGGTGGGAGAGATTAAAGGCAGCGAAACAGAGGATGCTTCTGAAGTAAGAATGTCAATAACCTGAATAAGGCAGTAGAAGTAGAAAGGAAAAAGAGGAACAAATTCAAGAGAGATTGCAAAGGTAGACCGGATGGACTTGGGTAAAAGGGAAAGGTCATAGATAACACCAAGATTTCTATCCTGAATTATTGGTAGGTGATAATGCCATTAGAAAGTCAGAAAACCTAACAGCAAGTCTGGATGGAAGCTGGTTAATACAGTTATGGTTAGGTTGAGCTTGAGGTACAGGTGAGACATGCATATGACACTGAGAAAAATGATGACAATATGTATCCGGAGAGTTCAAGGATACAGATATAGATTTGAAGGTCATCGGCCTGGGGATCTGAACTGAAGTCTTAAGGTTAAATGTTATTTTATGGGAGAACTTAAATCAGTGTACTATGTAAGAACTAAGTTCTAATAAAAATCAGACTCCTGGGATCAAATTCTAGATCACTTTCCAGCTATGTGGTCCCAGGCAAGTTTATGTAACCTCTCTTAGCCTTGTCACTTATGTATTCTCATCTAGGTAACATCGGCAATGCCTGGAGACATTTTTTGTTGTCACAACTGGGTTTGCTACTGTTATCTTAGTGGGCAGGGTTCAGGGATGCTGTTAACCATCCTACAATGCACAGGATAGCTCCCTAAAACAAAGAAGTATCTTGTCCAAAATGTCAGTAGCTCTGAGTTTGAGAAACCGTGCTGTAAGTATTCTATAAAGCAGAGATAACTGTACTTACCTTGTAGAGATGTTGTGAGGTTTCAATGAGATCATGAAGGTAAAAAACAAAACTGAACATATCTTAAACAAGAAATATTTAAGAAAACAAATTTAATATATTGAATAGAAAAAAAAGGCAAAGGACACAATTTGGGAAACCATTTACCTTTAAGAAATGTCAGAGGAAGGAATGTGTGTCACTTATATTGAAAGGTAGCATAGAGGGAGAAGAGAAGAATCGGGAAAGTGGGGCATCAGTGATCAGCACAGAGCCCCTTAGTGGAGTGCCATGAGCGTCTATTGCATGACTGCAACCACGGAAGAAAGCGAGCAGGACCCTGAACCTCAGATAGCTCACCGAGGATGGGACCTGGAAAGAGACCACTGGGGTGAATGGTTAGCAGAGTCATGATAACTTTGAGGGAAAAGTTGTAATAAGGGTGAAAGAAAGATGGGAATAGAATTCCAGGCAGCAATAGGCTGAGAATTAATGAAAAATGAGGATAAGACATAGGAAAAGCAGCTTCTTCACACTGACTATTTGACCACAGAGGATAGTTTTGCTTTTTTTTTTTTTTTTTTTTTAGGTTTGGAAAGAACATCCTGTTTAGACTGAAAAGAAAGAAAAGTGAAAAGGGAAACAACAAAACAATAAGAAAGATTGTAATTGATGGAGCAAGAGTCCAGAGGAGAAAGATGAAAGACTCTGTGATTAGTAGCAATGAAAAGGAGACTTGTTTTAGAAAAAACATGGGGTACTTCCTATGGCAGAAAAGTACGATGATAATGTCACTACACTTGAAGTCCAGGGAAAAAATGCAAATCTATTTAATAAGATTTTCATTTGTAGCTTTTGAAAGGTTCATAAAAAGCTGCGTTCTTTTTATGAACCTTTCAAAAATTACAAATGAAAATCATATTAAATAGCCCAAATACACAAGAAAATGTATTGTCTAGATTGCCATTGGTGTTCCCTCATTAGACTTCCTATTAAGGACTGAATTATGTCCCCCCCAAATCCATATGTGGAAGTCCTAACCCCCAATGTGACTGTATTTTGAGACAGGGCCTTTCAAAAGGTATAATAATTAAGGTTAAATGAGGTCATAAGGGTGGGGCCCTAAACCTATGGGACTGGAGTCCTTGGAAGCCGGGAAAAGACACCAACAGGGCGCACATGCAGAGGAAAGGCCATGTGAGGATGCCGTGAGTAGGGGCCTGTTAGCCAAAGGAAGGACAAAATAACTCACCAGAAACCAAACCTGGTAGCTCCTTGATCGTGGACTTCCAGCCTCCAGAATGGTGGGAAGATAAATTTCTGTTCTTTAAGCCACCCAGTCTGTGGCATTTTGTTATGGCAGCCCCAGGGGACTAATTACTTCCCTAACTGGAACTTTTATACACATAATACAATAGGAGAAAGAGGTGACCTATTGAAATAAAAATTATTTATCTTAAGGAATCTTGGCCGGCTGTGATGGCTCATGCCAGTTATCCCAGCACTTTGGGAGGCCAAGGTGGGTGGAATCACTTGAGGTCAGGAGTTCAAGACCAGCCTGGCCAACATGGTGAAACCTTGTCTGTACTAAAAATACAAAACTTAGCTGGGCATGGTGGTGGGTACCTGTAATCCCAGCAACTCAGGAGGCTGAGACAGGAAAATTGCTTAAACCCAGGAGGTGGAGGTTGCAGTGAGCCAAGATCACCCCACTGCACTCCAGCCTGGGCAACAGAGCAAGACTCCATCTCAAAATAACAATAATAATAATAATAATAATAATTTGATTGGCCATAAGGGCAGGATTTGAGAGAGAGAGAAAGCAGATATTTAATACCAAATCTTAGACACAACTATTAACTAGATCACCTCAGATTTCCATATTGGGGAGATAAATATGGTGCCAATTACGGCTGGGATTGCAGATGTTGGAAACAGGTTGCCTTGGTTCAAATCCCAGTGTTGACACTTACTAGACATGTGACCTCGAGCAAATTACTTAATTTTCTTAGCCTTGATCACCTTACCTGTAAAACAGGGAACATCCATGTAAAATAGTTTGTACAATCCTAATACATGCTAGCTAGTATTTTCATGTTTTATTTGAAATTTTTATATTGCTAAGTTATATAAACATTAATTTGTGACATAAAGGGATGCATTCATTGGTAAGCTTCTAATGATTTTTTGGGAAAAGTATGTATTTCCCTTTCTAATCATGTAATGAGAGCAGAAATAAAAAGTCCAGTAATTGATTGATATTTATAAAAATGTTAAGCTAATGTCTTTGTTTCAAGGAGTTTCACAGCATAAATAACAAAAAGTCTACTAAAAAAGATACCTTGGGATAGATTTATTGTGCCATTTTAGGATTTCACTTTCAAGTTGCTTAATAGAAAATCAGTGACTATCATAGTATTTGCATTCCCAAGGTATTTTTCTTAGCCAGAGTTTCCCAGAAGCAGTTTTTAAATAGTCAGTTACTAAAAAGTGGATTGTTGTAACTGATATCTACTATAATTGATATGTCTATATAAACTAGAATATATCAGCTATAGATTTTTATTGTTTTTAATAAATATGGCCTATTTGTTTTTAGACAATTTTGATAGGATTTTTTGCCAATTATACGAATTTGTAAATTTTAAATAATTTGTAAGTAGAGGAGCTTGAAATTTTTAAAAACATTTCTTTTAGGTTTTAGGGTACATGTGCAGTTTTGTTATATAGGTAAACTTGTGTCATGCGGGTTTGGTGTGTAGATTATTTTGTACTCAGGTACTAAGCCTAGTACCCAATAGTTATTTTTTTCTGCTGCTCACCCTCCTCTCACCTTTCACCCTCGGGTGGGCCCTAGTGTCGGTTGTTTCCTTCTGAAAATTTTTTAATAGATAAGACGCTCATTGTTGCCATAGATTCTGCTTTGAGAATACCAAAATTTGGAGAAAAAATTCATATTTGCATCTACATAATTCTATCACAAAATGGTCTTAAAATTGAGAATTTACAGTGTTATGAAAAAATTAATTTAGTATTGATAGTTTGTTTCCATTGGGAAAGTATATTATTTTGATGAAATTAATTAAACATATGTGAAACTTATCATTGGTTTTCATGTCAAAACAGTGTAATCTGGTCCAGAAAAGCAATGATAGGAAGAGTAATGTGTAATATCTACTTTTGTTAGTATGGATTTTATATAGTAAGGTAAAGAGGGTTGCTAACACTTAAAATAATTGTCCAGCCACAAAAAGTATGTCCATTGCATGGACCGTTTGATTTAAGTATAGTTGAGAGATATTTTTAAGGAAAAGGAAACATATAGAGTGGGCACATTAGGGCAATCTATTCTTATGTTTTCCTCCTAAACACTGAAAAGGCTAAGTACTATCACATGAGATTTGATTCTAATTTCTCCTGCTTTTAATTGAAAATGAAAGTCATGCTACATTTTAAAATCCTTTCTTCCACTTTAATTGCAATTGGGATTCACGGATATAAATTTCATTATGGTCTAAAATAATTACCCTCATTTAATGTCCTCTATATAATTCAATGTTAAATTGCTAAGTGTTTCAAATCACTTCACCCATATTTATACCAATGTATTGCTTTATTAGGATGCTAGGCATTCATTTTAACTAAGCCTTTGTCCTAAGAGTTCATATAGGTGGATACCGTAAGACACACAGAGGACTTTTAACTCATATATCTTAAATTTTAAATAAAACTTTGCTTCAGAAACTTAAGAGTTTGCTTGTCATATCCTGGGCACATACATACACCCAAATGAATAAATGAGTAAGTGGTTGAGTGAGTCCATCCAGCTATTTATTAATTCATTTTAAATTTCTATTACAGGCCAGGAAATACTCTAGTTCCTAAATAGAGATACTGATAAAGAAGCTAGACTAGGTGCCTGATCTCATGAAATGTACATTTTGGCATGAGGAAGACAGCAGATATCTAAACAAACAAAGTGATTTTTAGCTGGTGGTGAGTGAAAATGAGTTAAAATCACAGAGTGACATTAGGAAGGATTTTGAGTAAAGGCTGCTTTGCATGGGTTGGTCAGTCCTGTATAAAGAGGAAACAATTGAGCTGAGACCTGAATGGTACTGAGAAAAAAACCATGAAAATCTAGAGAAAGAATGTTCCAGGCAGAAGACAAAGGCCCTGAGGCAGATGCGTGAAGTATTCTATGGTCAAATGTAGCATAGGATAATTCAGAGAAGTTGTAGAGGTCAGCAGAAGAGTGACACGATCTGATTTATGTTTTTAAAAGATTACTCTGCTTACTGTGTAAGGATGAGAGAGGAAATAGAGGAAAAGGCAGTTACAGAATTCTCCAGTGAGAAAATGGCAGTTGAGACCCAAAGATAATATAGAAGAGGGGATTCATTTCAGATTATTGAAGTTAGAATATACAGGATTTGGTGTTGGATTAGATACAGAGGAAGGAAGAGGACAATCTAGAACAGGAGTCAGCAAATGTTTTTTGGAAAGGGCCAGGACATTAAAGAGTATCTGTAAACGTGGACATTAAATAGCTCAGTTTATAGAGAAGGAGACTGACCAAAAACTAACAATGCCAGAACTCTGCAATATGCTCTGAAAAGCAACCACAAGGTATCAGATAGGATTCAGAAAGAGGCATATAGGTGGGGGTGAGAGAGAAAGTGAGTGGTCTAGGACAGTGCTTTTCCAAGGATCTGTGCTTAAGGACCAGTTTTGTTTTTATTTTCAGCCCATCCATTGTGGACAGATGTTTTTGTAAAACAAAATACAAATGAATTGCTAGAAAAATACAAGTGAAAAAAAGCATAGAAATAAATGCCACTCTTTTTTCCTATTATATTCAGCATACACAAAATCCTATTTCAATAAAAATATTAGAACAAACATAATGCCAGATAAAAGGAAAAAAAAATTGCCCCAATTAATCACATTGTCATTGAAAGCATGTGTACAAGTAATAAGAAAGGTAATGGCTATTATACTTGTCTTACCATAACAAAACCACATTTTATGAGTGAAATAGCAATTCTCCATTCTGACTGCAACTGGTACACTTTGAAAGAACACTGTGGATTTCACTGTCTAGTCTTTAATGTGTCAAATGTGCCTGTTTCTTGATTGTTAACTTTTTTGATCTAGGTTAGATGGATGATGGAAATGCCACTTGCAGGGAGTAATGTGTTCTTTAGCTGTTTTATGTTTTGTTTAATACACTTGGAAGAGAGAAACCAGTCTCACAGAGTAGGACTGACAGGAACAGAAGAAGTGATTTTAAAGTAATATCAGCATACTGCAAAAATTTATTTTTATTTATTTATTCATTCATTTATTTTGAGATGGAGTTTCGCTCTTGTTGCCCAGGCTGGAGTGCAATGGCGTGATCTCGGCTCACCGCAACCTCCGCCTCCCGGATTCAAGTGATTCTCCTGCCTCAGCCTCCTGAGTAGCTGGGATTACAGGCATGGACTACCATGCCTGACTAATTTTGTATTTCTAGTAGAGAAGGGCTTTATCCATGTTGGTCAGGCTGGTCTCGAACTCCTGACCTCAAGTGATCCACCTGTCTTGGCCTCCCAAACTGCTGGGATTGCAGGCGTGAGCCACTGTGCCTGGCCTTCATTTTTATTTTTATTCAAAATGGAACAAGTGATGTTCTATTTTAGTTAATCCTTCATTAGTAGCTAGTTCTATCAATTGCTCCTGTAAAGTATGGTTAAATTTTGATTATCTTTTGATAAGATAAATAGATTCTGAATTTATATACTTTAGGTTAAAATTAGCAAACTAATCTTAAAATAGCACACATTTAATAATACCCTCTTACTCATGACTTGTATGCAGCTTTTACCAAATGTTTCTCACCTTATGGATTTGACAGTAACACAAATCTGTACCCTGTTCAAAAACACAAGTCCACTGATCTTGCCCTTGGTTGTCTCAGCATTGTCAAATTGCTAGAAAAGTTCCTAAACTTCTGTGCTTATGTCTTTACAGACTAGCAACAAATAGTGGGCCAACTATACTTTGAGTAGCACTACTCTACAAAAAGATTGTGAATTCAATCATCCTTAGAAAAGGGTGAATCATATATAGGAAACTTGTATATAAATATTTAAGATAGAATATTTATAATATCAAAATTGTGTGTAGGAAAATCTCAAAACACTTCTTTTTAAAACAGTGTTTCTCTTTTTACACCCTTTATTAAGATGCATATATTCCTTTTTATTTCAATATTTTTGGAGTACAGGTGGGTTTTGGTTACATGGGTAAGTTCTTTAGTGGTGATTTCTGAGATTTTGGTGCACCCATCACCCTAATAGCGTACACTGTACCCAGTACATAGTCTTTTATCTCCCACCCCACTTCCACCCTTCTCCCTGAGTCCCCAAAGTGCCTTATGTCATTCTTATGCCTTTGCATTCTCATAGCTTAGCTCCCAACTGTAAGTGAGACATGATATTTGGCTTTCCTTTCCTGAGTTACCTCACTTAGAATAATGGTCTTTGACTCCATCCAAGTTGCTGTAAATGCCATTATTTCATTTTTTTATGGCTGAGTAGTATTCCATGGTGTATATATACCACATTTTCTTTATCCACTCATTGGCTGATGGACATTTAGGTTGGTTCCATATTTTTGCAATTGTGAATTGTGCGGTTACAAACATGCATGTGCAAGTGTCTTTTTCATATAATGATCTCTTTTCCTTTGGGTAGATATACAGTACTGGGATTGCTGCTCTGAAATCCCAGTACTACTTTAAAAGTTCTACTTTTAATTTTTTAAGGAATCTCCATACTATTTTCCATAGTGGTTATACTAGTTTACCTTCCCACTAGGAATGTAAGTGTTCCCTTTTCACTACATCCATGCCAAAAATATGTATATATTCTTAACAGTTAAGGATTAAAAGTGAGAAAGAGTTAAAAATAAAATCTTAAGCTAATGTTTGTCACCAATATTTCAACAGTAGAATTACTAGATAAGCAAATAAACAAAGAAATTGAGAAGTTTAGTCATTTCATATTGGGTATTTCTATGTAACCAGGCGTGTCCTACATGCTTGACTGGATTGTCTTCCACACTTAACCATTAAGTTGGTTATAGTATAAGCACAGACAGCCTAAAATCAAGTAAGTACTAAACCAATACAATTTCAACTTTGAAATAACTGAAAAAAAATCAAGGAGGATACATGCTAAAATGTTAACGTTTAGCTCAAGATTGTAAAATTACAATACGTCTTTTATCCCTTAAGAGTTCTTTGGTGTCTTTCAATTTGTTAACATATTGCCATTGGACAGACACACACACACACGTAATTTTAAAATTCAAAACTAGATGATTTCATTTGATTAATATAATAAGCCTAGTCAACTTAACAAGACCCTGTCCTGGAAAAGACTGATTTATATAGACATATTCGACATGGAAACTTGATCAGCACTAAGTCACTTTTTTATTTCTCAAAAGTGACAGTAAGTAAAAGGAGAGAATTCCTGAAATTAATTCTTAGCTTTTTATTCCTTTGTGCATATGCCAGATTGGATCATTATTTTCAAATGGTGGTACCTTTTAAAGCACATAATTATAATCAGGAAACAGTTTAAATGAAGTGTTTGTTATTTGAAATCCATTTTTCTAGTGAATAATCCCCATGATAGACAGGGGGATATTATTACAAAGCACAGACACAGACAAACATCTAATACTCTGGTGTGTGTAACTGTCTCTTGCAAATATAAACATGTGCATGATAAGAAAATACTAATAATTAGTTACTCATAAAAATGTAATTGCTTTCCACGAAATTACTATCTAATATGATTTTGAGTAGATGAAATTATTTTTATGCACGCTATAGCCTTCCTTCTGATAAGCATTCAGCTACTCATTACATCTCACATTCGTATTATAAGTCTTTGTGTCTTATCTGTGATATAAGACTCTAAATTCCTCAAAGTTGTACTTTATTCTTTTTGCATAATCCACAGTAGCTTGAATTGTCCCTTATAGATAGTAGGCATTGTATATGTACATATGTGTGAGTTTGGTTGAATGGATGGACTGATGGATGGATGGATGGATGAATAAATGGACGGATAACTGGGAAAATATGGATGTGGCTGGTTTTATTTTATTTGGGGGTAATTTTTTCTGCAAGGAAACATATAATCACATGATAGTTGATAGTATAAACCGCTAAGAATTATGATTGTCCCGTTATAAATAAAATAAACAAAAAATAACAAACATAAGAACACTTGAAGCCACAAAGTAAATCAAGGGATTTTCTGCATAAGTGTGTCGAAACAATGAAGGATCCCTCTGAAACCTTGGGCTTAGCTAAGTAAAACATCTCAACTACTTTGGAACACTAACTTTCTACATTTTTAAATAAATATATTTTTAAAAAGATTTAGATGAGATTCAGGTTAACAAAGCATAACGGTATAGCCTGTGAACTTAAGAAGGCGTTGCCAAGCGTTCTGAAGATACCTGACAAACATTTTGCTTAGCACTATTGAAGTGTTTGAAATAGCTTCCAGTTTAAGATTTTACCTTTTACACTTTTTGACTTATAACATTTCACTATTAAGTGTAAAAAAGAAAAAATCTGTTTTGAATGTTATGAGACTTTCTCCCACCCTATTTTTAATTTGAAAATATTCTATTTTTAAAATGTTTATACAAAATTCTAAGCCACTATATCACAATAAGGGATAGGAGATCATGAGAATTAAATCAACTAACTCACACGCTATATATATACACCAAATATATATATATATATACACGCACATATATATGTTGTGTATATATACACATATATACATATATATATTGTGTGTGAGTTAGTTGATATATATATATATATGTATATATATATGTGATACTTTGTAACCTGTAAAGTAAACTTTAAATGCTATGATTTTTAGCAGTGGTAATGCTGATCTCTGATATTTGGACTGCCTTTCTAATAATTTAAAAGACCATTTCTGTCTAGATGAAGTCTCATTATATCACAACTGATGAACCGAATTATATTCTTTTTAGACATACCACTGAGTAATCAACTCCCTTCAGAAGAATGTTTTGTCTTAATAATGAAAACATTTTAATAACTAAACTTATTACCCACTGAATTACTGTCATCCTTGACTTCTAAAACAGACACATTTTCTAAAATGAGAAACAGCCTCTTAACTGATATTCCTAAGGACAGTTTCTTTAAATGTCACCATTCTTAGTGTGTAAGGGTTATAGTTTCTTCTCCCTTTCTATCTCCCTTTTTCCATCCACCTTTCACTCTTTCCTTCTTCCCTTCCTTGTTCTTCCTTCTTCCTTCCTCTTTCCTTTCTTTTGCTTCCCCACCTGACAAGTATGTCTAAACTACCATCATTAAACATGAAAGGGATTTCCCATTTGCTCTCTTTCAATATCTGTGTACTCAATTGATAATATTTTACCCATGCTCCTAAAAGTATTATGTCAAGACTTGTAAAATCAGATTTTCTATCCCAAGAAAAGTAACAGAAAATTTTGCATGAAATATGTGCATGCATAAAGGTTTGCTGTGGAGATGCCTTAAACTAAAGCCATTTGCTTGGTAACATGTCTTTAATTTCTTCCGAAATTAAGTTTAGCATGTAGAAATTTGGTATTTTATTTTACAATGTTAAAATGTAACGTGTGTATGAATTGTGTTTGTTTAAAAAGATAATTTAATGATTTTTCTGTAGTCACCTATATTTGTTAAAACTCATAAATAATATTTTCTGTTTTCTACTTATTCAGTTGCTGGAGTTTTCACAACATCTCATTATAATCATTTTCAGAATAGAATATCAATCAAAAAAAGGCATTAGTCAAGAAATGTCATAGGACCTGAGTAACTATTTAGAAAAGCATCTGATACCTATAGTAGTACTTTTCTAAATGTCTATTTGATGAGGGTTCACACAGATGGCAGGTGTTCCTACAGAGTGTCTGAGAGAAGGAAAAATGAAACACTAATTGGTTCATTTTTGTGCCAGGAGTGATAAATTCTATAACACCATCAATTATGCTTATCAAGATGTCTTAAATTATTCATTGATCAGTACAGGGATCTGCAGACAGTGGCAGTCATTTGGAACTTAATAATATTACTTGAAAATTCTATATTTTCTTAAACTTCCGGTTATGTATAATGGTTGACTTATTGTTTGAGGAGACTTAGAATCTATCAGCAAGACACATTTGTTTAACGTTTCAGAAAATGTATTCTTTCGGCCAGGATCATCTTCTAAGTAAAGATTATTTATTAAGGACACATGGTTCCAATTCCAAATGCCAAGATTATAGTTCTGAGTATTTTTATTTTGAAAATAAATTCTATATGTTTATAATATAGAGTATGAATAAAGATATTTGTGTAAAAGGTCTCCAACTCCTCCTTCAACTGTAAGTGTGTATGTGTGTGTTCGTGTGTATTTGAGTATCTGTGATGTATTCAGCTACTAAAATATTGCTTAAGAAGTTTTTCAAAATAAAAGTAAATACTTATGCTATAATATTAAGTTAAAAATCATAGCGATGAAGATTACAAGTATGAACAACAATAAAGCTATGCAAAAAAATTAAAAGTAAAAGGAAATATATAAAGATACCTCCTCTAGTCATTTGTAGTTAGAGTCCTATGGGTGATTTCTTAATTTCTCCATTCAGTTTTAATTTTTTTATAATCAAAAATCAATTACATTTCAAATGAAATTTATAGGGAACTGAATTTAAAAATAGTTTTTATAATATTTTTACAGGTCTTTTGTAGGTACATATTATTTTCTCACTTTTGTCTAGTCATAAGAAATATTAATAAATATTGGGTCACTAGGACAACATAGAACATTCATATTTTAAATCAAGGACACTTAAGAAGACCTGAAGAAAGTCATACTTCAAATACTACTTTTGTTCATTGTTTTTTAATGTGATACTTGTCACTGGATATGCTATTATGAGGTTTAAAATGTGTTTTTTTCCAATCAAGCTCAACTTATTTTTAAGCTCATTGGGATGATTAGATGGTTTCTACTTTTCAAACTCCATCTAGCATAACCATATCTATGCTTTTCCATTTATATATTTTGCTAAGAATTTCAATGTGTATTTTCAAAATAATATTTTGTGGAGTTTTAATCTAGCTTAGTAGGTTGAACAGAATTTGTTAAGTTAAAAGTTTTAATTCTTGTCAAATTTATCATCAGTTTACTCTGTAATTCTTTGGTAATACGCTATACTGTTTAAAGTGTCCTTAATTCAAATAGATAACAGAAGGAAGACAGGATTTTAAAAAAAAAACTACTTGAACTCTCAGAATTACTACGAGTTTTAAATGCCTAATAACACAATCTCTTAGTATATTGAAATGGATTTGAAAAACTAAGTTTTAGTAATTATTGCTGTTTGGTTTTCCTACATAATATTATTTGATTCTTCTCTTTCAATACCTTTTCATGATGTTTTGAATTTCGTTGTATTGTAAATATCCAAATATAAAGGACAGAAGCATTACGGAATATACATTCTGGTGGTGGACGTGCTGCTGAATTGCAGTCATCTTGGACAGGGAACTTAAACTGTGCTTGAGTTTTCTTATTATCTAAAAAAAACCCCAGAAAATTAGCCAGATATTATCTATTTATAATAAAAGAAATATTATACTTTATGTTGTGAACGCGTCTAGCCTTAAGAACATTCTCTAAACTCGGACTCCCTCTAAGTTTAGGTAAGGACCAAGACATTCTATGGGAAAGTGGGAAATTTTACCGTATAAAGAACAATGACAAAAATAATATTTGAACATATTTATCAACTATGGGAAATATGTTTATTATCACTGGTAATATACTTTTGAAAACTTTCTAAGGACTGTTGCCTATTATTTGTCTATTTAACAATCATTTGTTTTGGCATGAATTAATACAATTCATTACAGAAAGCTTTATATTCTTGAATATGATTCTTGATTCCCCGTGTCTCTGTCTAATCTTTTTTGGGGTCCCTTTATGTATAGAAATAGTTCATGTATTAGGTTCAGCATTCTGGTTACCATGCACCCTAGATGAGCTCACTACCCAAGGGTCTGAAGTAACAGCTTCTCCCTTCCCCTCCACCCAGCCCCAAGAAGGGTGTCATGTTCCTCTTTATAGTTTTTCAAAATAAAAAAGTATATGTAAAAGCAATTAAGGAACATTGCATTTTAAATCAGCAAGCACCTTAGTATGTTTCAGGACCTGACCATGCATAACTTATTGTTTAATACTCACAACACACAAACCATTTACATGTATTAAGCTGATAGAGGATTAAAATTAAATGTAATTTCTTACAGTATTTTAAAATCATCTCCATTATAATTAGAGATTATAATACTAACTCATAGTATTTCAAAATAAAAGAATTAACTTTTATTTTGAAAAACCTCATTGGAAGTATTAAAGTATTTGTTATTACATATAAAGCACTTATAGCAATGCCTGGCATATGAGTACCATGTAAGTGAGGATCTGATTATCATGTGGGTCCTGGGACTTCTGAGTATAGACTTTCACTTTTTTCTTTCCTTCATTCCAGTTCAGTAGTTGCTAGAATGTAGTGTACAGTAAGAGTTACTGTATCTGGTTGTATTCAGTAATTTTCAAGGGCGATTCTGGTATACATGTGTGTATTCATTTTGTGTTGGCGCTATAATATTTACAATTTTAGTGACAGAATTGATGATGCTTCACTATAGAAGTCTGAATACAGTTCCAGGTGCATAGCAGGATATTGAATAGATTGGATTTAAGCAGTTAAATCACTCCTCCTGTTATATGCTAAAGTTGATTTTTCACTCTTCCAAAATGAGTTAATTTTTCTGTGATCTTCTCCTTTTGTTTTCCTGTATTCTTCATATTTATTTTGCCTGTGAACATTAGTTTACTATTTTGTTAAGTGGAGATAATGATGTTTGTTTTTCAGAATTTGTTTGAGAATTGTAATTAATATATGTTACTGGCAATTTAAATAACAGTACCTGGCATATAGGAGGCACTCCATAATTGGTAGATCTTGCTGTCATTTTAGTATTTTAATTGACTGATTAATTTTGTGGTGTATATCATTTAGTGTGTCACAGACTTTATTCCAAACAATTATTTGAACATCTGCTTTTGCCAGATATGGTTGCCAGATTTGTTTATGTGTTGGCAACTGTATTGGCAAATAATGTAGAAGAGGTCCGTAATTTCATAGAGTTTATATTCTAGTCAGGAAAAATGTCTGACATTCTTCTTAATAATGTACTTAGATTAAGTGTTTGAATTTACTTTTCTTTAGATGTCTTTAGATTGTTTCACTATATCATTGACTAGGTTGCCATTGCTACTATTTTGTAGAAGATTTACTCTAATCACTGTGCTTTTTTCGTCTGACAGCTCTTTCAAACATTTGATTGGAGGGCTGGATGATGTTTCAAATAAAGCCTATGAAGATGCAGAAGCTAAAGCAAAGTAAGTGACTTTTTTCCTTTGGCCTTAATTTTGATTGAAAAATGATTTTGAATAGAAATGAGATCAAATATTTTGTTGGACTTGACACATCCCAACACTCTGACAGGAAGCAACTAATTACTTGAGAGACAAAGAAGCAAACTCTTCAAGATAATTATTACACGGTATGCTTACCTAGGAGTATGTCTCTCTTCAAACACAAAACTTCAATTTTGTGATGAAGATAATCTCAGCAAGAAAAAATGCTTATTTTAAAATCTAATATAAACAATTAAATGTAAACCTGTTGTTTGTCCTCCAGAAAATACTTTCTGAACAAATGGTGGTTGTGTTCCGTAGTTGCTTGTGGAATTGTATCAAAAATAATAAGGCTAGAAATATTTCCCTGTGCTAATACATCATTACATTGAACTTTGATGTTACTAATATGAGAATGATATGAGATGGTAAATATCCCATTAAGTATGATGTTGCATAAAAATACACTTCCATCTACAAGAATAATTTGATTAAAACAATGTTTTTTGACAAAGATTTAAAGTAAGTTGATATTAGCTTTTTCTGCAAAATTATTATTTTTAAAATACCAGTAATCTATATAATCCTCCCCTCTTTCCCCTAATGTAATTAGTATTTAATAGCATATAGCATACCTAAAGGATTAAATTGACAACAGTTAGCATTAAACAGCTAGTTCAGGGCCAGAATTTGATCTGTTGATTTTGTAGTAACCTAAAAATCAAAAGAAGTAAAATCATGTATTTTGCTTTGAGAATCCATGAAGATTAAAAATTTGTCCTAGAACTAAAATATTAAGAATTATGTTCTATGTTAACCCAGTAAAATTATGTTATTTTCAAAGCTATATGAAAATATTCACAATTTCTCCTCTGTATCCTCTGTATAACCCTGAGGTCAAATGCCTGCAGTGCCTCTGCTAAGGTTTGCTTAGGAAGTTACACAGGCCAGTTGTAACACCAGACTCCATGCAGTCACTGAGACTGCCTATGTTCTGGATAATTAGTATTAATTGTTCTGGTTTATTTCAACAGGCTAAAATGTACATTGATATTCAGTTTAGACTTCAGTTTCTAGTATTAATAATAATCCCACCGAGGTGGGAAAGGGGGCCATTTAAGGTGCCTTATCCGTTTTTAAAATGGTACAATGGCCTTTGTTATGGCTGGGTTCTATTCCTATAGGAATTTTTTTGGTATGTGACAAAATTCATACTTTTATAATTTATGTCAGCTTATCTTTTCATCTGTCTGTGTGTGTGTATGTGAGTGTGTGTGTGTATTCAGTTAAGGGTCTCATTGGTCATTATATATATACATCTTATATATAATTTACATATAGTGTATATGTAATTTTATATGTATTACAATTTATATAATTGTAATCATATTATACAATATTAAATATACATGTATATGCATATATATATATATAAAATATAAAACAACTGATGGTAATCTTAAAAATTCACGTACAATCCAGTTAAGCAAGTATTAATTAATAGAAAAATTTAAGAGTCTTGTAGACTAATGTATTTTTGCTGCTTCCCTATTAAACTTCGAAAGTTTAATCTCATTTTTCCTATTAAACTTTAGAAAGATTTTCTAATGAATGTTTTTGTAGAACTCCTATTTATTCCACTTAAAGCTGAGGCCACTATCATGCTTCAAATTGATCAGTGATAGGGAATTGACTGAGTTAGTCATAGGTTTCTCAGTGTCCTATGGACTTTATAAAGATAACTGTGTGTACATCTCCTAAATTCTGGCCATTCATGGATTCACTTGCACATACTTCAATTAAAAGTAGTAAGTAAGAAAAACTGAAACAATGAAATTCAGATATTCTGACAATTAGAGGTAGATATGGCAACAATTCTTAACATTGGAAGAAAATCAGTCAATATGAAAAACATGAACCTGAATGAAGGCCAGAAGTCTTGGGTTCTGCTGCTGGCTCTGTCATTACCAGACAAGTGATTTTGGTCATGAATATTAACGCCTAACTCTCATTCTCAGTTTTCACATTTTTAAAATGGCGTTTTTGAGATTTAATTGATGGCAGTGTGTAAAAATACTTTGTAAATTATAAAGGTTATAAAAATATGTCACTAGGCTCATGCCTGTAATCCCAGCACTTTGGGAGGTCAAGGTGGGAAGATCACCTGAGGTCAGGAGTTTGAGACCAGCCTGGCCAACATGGTGAAACCCTGTTGCTACTAAAAATACAAAAATTAGCCAGGCGTGGTGGTGGGCACCTGTAATCCCAGCTACTCAGGAGCCTGAGGCAGGAGAATCACTTGAACCTGGGAGGTGGAGGTTGCCGTGAGCTAAGATCGCGCCATTGCACTCCAGCCTGGGCGACCAGAGCAAAACTCTGTCTCAAAAATAAATAAATAAATAAATAAGTAAATAAAGTGTATCACTAGAAATAACTAGAAATATACCTTAGTGCATTTGACATATAATTGAATTTACAGATTCCATGTCTATTATGTTGATCAATTTTACTTGGACAAGAAGTCTCCAATCTTATATAAGCAACATACTTTTACTTGAGAAGCCTATTATGAAATTAAACCTTGCCTAGAAAACATTCATAAAAATATTTTTAATAAAACAGTAACATTTGATTAAAAGAGAATTCAATTCTAATTAAAGAAGAAAGAAGGGCAATGAAATGACTACTTACATCAAAGTAGTTTCAAATATTGCTATTTGAAACCATTGATTTGATAGATTATAATATAGCCATTATGTTTATACTTTTTCCCCCAGTTTTACTGAGGTGTAACTGAGAAATAAGAATTGTATACAATTAAAGTGTATATGACATGATGATTTGATACATAGGAATACATTGTGAAATGATTATCACAATCAAACTAACACATCTACCACCTCACATAATTACTTTTGGGTGTGTGTGGTAAGAACACTTAATATCTACTGTCTTAGCAAATTTCAACTGTACAGTTTTGTTTGAATTTTCTGCTCAATTCACACTAAACCCAAATGAATGTATAGTCCATGTTTTTTAATATTCATTATTATTTAGAAAATGGTAATTGCTTGATGAAAAAGTCTAAAACCTTTGATCCAAATTCTAGTGAGGCTGATAATATGACCTTTATTTCTAAAAACAGCCAAAAAAGTAAATAAGCAAATAAATAAATAAATACTGGAGGAGTTATCGTTGTGTCTTATACACTGTTAGCATTTTATAGTCTTCTAATAAATAATTAATATCGGAAGATTTCTGAAGTGTAAGGTATCTCTTAATTAGGTGTCCTGTCATTCAAAGAAGGCAAACTGTGAATTATTCCCTAGAGAAAGCTTTCTAGTTGAACTATCAAGTTTAAAACTCTATTTGAATTAGCATTGTTGTTTCTCCGTATTGAATTTCTTCCCCTTAACTATTTTATACTTTCACTTTGTATTTAAGGAATTTATAAGGGTTGCCAATGCTGCAGGGGCTAGGAACCAGCTCTAATTTGTTTAAAATCTGGGATATTTCTGTTAATGCCTCTAAATTTTTATAAGGATCACAATATCTTGACCATTTAGAAAGACAATGTTAATTTGGCTCCACTTTGTAAGCTTTATTTGTTCAGGGTCTTCTTGATGTTTTGCAAAACCTATGGAAGATAAGATTAATATTTCTTAAAGCTCAACTAAAATGATTATGTTAGTTATCCATGGGAAATGGATGTTAGTTATCCATAGTCTCATTGACTATGCCTATTTGGGTAAGAAGCGAAAAAAAGTAGGACTGACTGTAAAGATTGATTAAGTTGAGGCATTTAAAAACTTAAATGGTAGTATAATCAAGCTCAATCGCAGAAAGATTTCACAAAATGTACAGACCATCCCAGTAAAACCATACCAGGCATTCAGCTCAGGTAGATAGTCGAGGAAGATTGACTTGAGAGAAATGTTCCAGAAGTCGTTCTCAGAACTCCCCTACTGCAGGATAGGTGCCCTCAGTCTGTCTCATGAGATATATTTTCTACAAAGATAATTGTTCTTGGCAGAAATTTTGCCTATATGGCATGCTTAAGCTTCTCTTGATTGTTGCTAATTATCCACTGAGGGCTTCTCTTTTTAAAATAGGAAATTATAATCACAAAGACATTAGAAGAGGCAACATCAGATCAAAGTTAAGGTTCACTGAATTTTATTTGGAGAAGAAGGTAGCATGTGTGGTGAGAGGTACATATTTTCTATTGATAATATGTATTCATTCATTTAATAAACATTTAGAAATTTAGTTATGGTGAGTCAGGCATTGTGCTTTATAATGTGCACACCAAATAGAGAACACCATTTCCAATACCAAGGATCATCTTACAGTTCGGTAGGGAAGCTGGTATGTAATTCAATGAATACTTTCACTATTTGGTTCTAAGAATAAGTTTTAATAATTATTATGAGATAATAGTATTTGAATACAAAATTATATCTCTATATTGAAGCCTTGCCTTATAAAATTCATAATGATCCAGAAATATAAAAAAATTAAATATTTTGTTAAATATTTCTGACATATGTGTATAGCTTGTATCTTTGATGTCTTAATTGCTGAATACTCAGCAGTTACAGGCAAAACAGCTATTTCTTCAAATAAAAAAGCCTATATATACATATATATGTATACATATATGTATATATGTATATATGTCTATATATGTCTGTATATGTGTATGTATACACACACACACACACACATATATATATAAGCCAAGATAGAGAAAGAAAATGAAAACAATCTAAACCAAACACAACTGCTATTACCTATCTTTGTGTTTTAAAGTTGTACTTATAGTGCATTTTCAATTTTATATCTTGCTTTATTCCATTTAACATCTGTGTTAGTCTGTTTTGCATTGCTGTAAAGTAATACCTGAGGCTCAGTCATTTATGAAGAAAAGAGGTTTATTTGGTTCATGGTTCTACAGGCTGTACAGGAAGCATAGTGCTAGCATCTGTTCTTGGCAAGACCACTGGAAGCTTCCAGTCATGGCAGAAGGCAACAGGACATATCACATGGAGAGAAAGGGAGCAAGGGAGATGCCAGGCTTTCTTAAACCACCAGCTCTCACTCTGTGAACTAAGAGAAGGAGAACTCACTTATTATCATGGGGATAGCACCAAGCCATTCATAAGAGATCCACCCCTATAACCCAAACACCTCCCATCAGGCCCAACCTCCAGCACTATGGATCACATTTTAACATGAGACTTAGACGCGGCAAATATTCAAACCGTATCAGCATCTTCATATTATAAACATTTATAATACTATTATATACTCTTCATGAAAATCATTTTAATGGTACCTGACAACCCAATGAATAGAAACTTAGACTTCTAGACTGATTCGAGTTGTAGCCTTGTTGATTCAATGTATTTTGCTTTTAAGGGTGAGAGCTCAATTACCTTTCAAGGAAAAAAAAAAAAGCACCAAACAACAAAAACACCTTTGAATACATTCCATCTAGCAATGCTTTTCAAACTACTTTGTGTCGTGACATTCACAGAAAATGAGTACAGTGTTTTGCACCAATTAGTTCAGCTGCCCTAGGCTCCATCCTTCAGTATTGAAGGCTAAAGGGATTCATACCTAAGCCCTTCAATGGGAAGTTCTGACAACTATATGACTATAGATATGTAAATGCACTTAGTTTTTATCTAGATTGATAATACCCAATATTGTTCTTTATTAACTCCTTCTCTTGTCAAAATCTATGTGAAGCCTCCAAATGAGCATGGACAGATAGATTTTCATCTGTAATATCCCTTGTTATACATAAAGATTTAAAGACTCCTTGCAATGGCTCTGTAGTCCCTCATGCACCAGCATCACCCATGTTCATTCACCTCTTCATATGCTTTCATCTATTCAACAGTTATTTTCTATGTGCCTACAAAATGCTGCATATAAAACAATGAATAAAATAGATAAGTTTCTTGCCTTAATGGAGCTTATGGTCCAGTGGGGGACTGAGGCATATGTTAATCTTTCTGGGAAGTCTTCTTAGGGGAAGTGACATTTTAACTAGATGTGGCCTGAATTCTGAAGAATTAGCTGGTGCTGGCTAGGCAAGAATTAGTTGGTATTAGTTAAGCAAGGAGGTATGAAGAGCATTCTAGCTGGAGGAACAAATGGAAAGCATTCTACATAGAGGAACAGCATGGAAAAAGCCCTCAAAGTAGGAAGCAACATTATATAGTCGAGGAACTAAAGTAGCAATATGTCTGAGACCTAGAACAAAAGAGAGAAGGAGATCAGAAAGGAGAGAATGACAGAGACCAAATCTCACAAGACTTTGTAAGCCACATTAAGAAATCAGGAAATCACATCAGACTTCTAAGCTGGCAAATGAGATGAGTTGGTTTATATTAAAACTGGGCACTCTTGTCTCTGTGATTGAAGGGGTGTACATTGAAAGCAGTGAGAATAATCAAAATATTTTTCATGTTAAAGCTGATAGTAGACAGGAATAGAGTGAGGACAATGTGATTTAAAAAAAAAAGCATTTGAGAGATATTTAGGTGGCAAAGCCAGCAGGTCTTCAGGAAATAGATATAGGTGGTGAAGGAGGAAAAGGTCAGGGAAAATGCAAAGAATTTTGATCTGAATATTGGAGAGAAGTGACAGAATTCACTAAGGTAGAGAAGCATTATATGGTTCCCAGGTTTGGAGAGTAGGGTGATCATGAACTGATTTTTTGACAGTTTAAATGAGGTACTTTTGAGATATGGTTAGGCAGGTCTGGTGCTCAGGCAGAAGATTGTTATCAGTTTGAGAATAATGAACATTTCGATGTTAGATAGTAATTGTAGCTGTGGATGAGATAGAAATTAGAGAGTGAGAGGAGCATGGCACTGAGGATTGATTCTTGATGAATGTTAGCATTTAAAGGTTAGAGAAGAAAGAAGAATTTGGCAAAAATTAAAGAAAAGAAAGACTGAGAAGGAGAGATGAAAGGTAGAAGGAACACGACATGCACAGAAACCAAGAATAGACTATGTGTTTTAGTTTGTTCAGGCTGCTATAACAAAATACTGTAAACTTAGTGGCTTATAAACAGTAGAAATTTATTTCTGAGTTCTGGAGGCTGTGAAGTCCAAGATCAACGCACCAGCAGATTAAATGTCTGCCCATTTCCTGGCATATAGACAGCTGCCTTTTCACTGTAACCTCACATGGCAGAAGGAACAAGAGCTCTCTGGGGTCTCTTATAAGGGCACTAAGTCCCATTCCTGAGAACTTGCCCTCATGACCCAATAACCTCCCAAAGGCTCTTCCTCCTGACACCATCACAATAGGGATTAGGTTTCCACACATGAATTTAGGTAGGAGGCAGTGCACAGTCTACAGCAGTGTGCTTCAAGAATGGGGGAAGAAACAATGATCTTACATGTTGCTGAGAATTCTAGTATGTTACTTAACAAATTGGATTTAGCAAACCAGTGGGTTCAGTTTCATTTCACAATGGAGTGGTGGGGATGGAGCCCACCTTGCAAAGGCTACAGATGAATCTAATTTTCAGAAACAGGATTCAATGAGCTTACACCAAATAATAAGACATTTAAGTAAAATCGCCAGAAATGTGTAAATGGAAGATTATGGATCTTCAGTACTGATAGAGATGTAAGCATGTTAAATCTAGTAGAGAAGAGAGTTTAAGACTGAGCAAGTGGGTCTCAGGTCCTTTTAACTTCATGACAAAGGCAGACCTCTTCAAAGGTTAAGAGTGAGACCATCTCCATGGATAAGGTTTATACCACTTTGTGATGTTATTTCTTGGTTAAGAAGGTCATTACTCTTCAGTCTTATACTCAGTAGCATTCCCTTAGTTTAAAGCATTACCCTCTCTCTAAAGAACCTATAAAAATAATAAATTATCCTAAGAGGAATAAAAAGGTTTTCTTAATATTGTAGTATAAATTTGTACATAAACTATTTTTCCTGCAAGGATCGCTTAAGCCTTCCTCTGAGGACAAAGAAGAAAGAAGGACACTAAGAAAGAAGGCCCAAATTTGCCAAAAACTTAATAAAAACCCACCTTGTAATGACCATCTTGTTCTGTTCTGCTTTCCTCATCATGGACCTAAATTGTTCACATATTCTCTGCCTTGTCCCCAAAAAGGACATTCATAATAGATTCACATAATATAGGAAGAAAATATTAGAAGTAAACAAGAAAGATGTATCTATGGTAGTGAACCAGAGATAAGGCTAGTATGCAAAACAGGACCCTTATCAGTGCACTGACAAGAGAGAGATGCACAAAAACATTAGCGGCTGCAGGGCTGGCTCTCGCTTATTGCCACTAAAAAAGAAGTACCACAATCACCCCCTCTCCACTCCATCGACACTCTGCAAGAGCTGTAGGGAGTATTGCCTACCTGTGTACCACCCTTTTGGCTCTTTGATGGAATAGTCCTTAAATATTTTACTTCTATTTCCGCAATTAGTCCTCATTGATTTTCAAGCCCTCCTGTTTACAAATTTATTTGCAAAGAAACATTTAAGACTGTCTGATATTTTCAGGATTACTTTTGGTGATGAGCCTTCTTGTTTGACACAATGTGACAGCAATAAAAGATGTTCTCTCATTACATTTCATTAGCAGAGACAACCCTTTAGTAACTGATTCTGCCTGTCACAGAGAGGTTGCTCTTCGGCTTTCAGACAGAACGGCTGCTGTTGTTCAGGCCTTTGAAAATGCGCTCGTCAAATGCCTCTCAAAGCACCTGAGGCTATGTAAATCAGGACCTAGGTCTGCATTGTTTAGTAACATCTTCTGAAATGCCTCAGGGTCAGCTAGCTTCTAGCAAACAGGAGGTTTCTAAATGCACACTTGAGTACACAGGGGTTGCTGTTTTGAACATGCTGACTGAAATTTGGGGCTATCTTATTGGTGTGTGTGTGTGTTTTTTTTTTTTTTTTGCCTGACATTTTCAAGTGAAGATTCTAGTATTCCCATAATCTTATCAACAATTTACTTAAGACAACTTGGTCTTGATCTAAGCAATTCTCAGGGAAATGATCCTGGAAAATTGTTTTCCCCTATGGAATGAATTCAAGTGAGCAATATCCTCTTCCAAAATGGGAACGATATGTCAATTAAATAGACAAAACACTGAGAATGGCATTGTGAAATAGCCCTCAAACCAGAATTAGAACTTGCTGACTATCTGCAGGGTGAGTGGTCAGAAGGCAGCCCCATTTTCTCAGCAATAAAAAATATTTTCTATTTTATTGCAGGGCAAAATATAGGGGATGAAAATATTTCTGCAGTTGGCCCTGAACTAATAAGCTGGCTTTCAGTCTTTCAAGAGCTGTTTTTGTTTTAAATTCTAGTACATGTAATCAGGCTAGGCAGAAGTATACAATGGTTTCTAAGGCCACCAATGCTGATAGATTAATACTTCAGCATGATTTGTGACTGCAGAGAATATCAAAATACAATGCTCTTTCAAGTGCAGTGAGACTGATTCAGTTGCTTTTTTTAAAAAAAAATGATTTTCAGGACAAAACTACTCGGCCTTGAATAGAAGTATTTTTCTTTTATCAAAAATTTTAAAACTCTCAAAGGCCATTTGCAAATTTTTGCTCTGCAGCGCTTATCTTTGAGACTCTCTAGGTAAGAAGACTTCATAAATGTGAATCCCAGTATTTGCTTGCTTGCAGCCTTTTCTAATCAACAGAGAAGAGGACTACAGATAATTGAAAATTCTAGTGCTGCTGACTTGCTTGGTGAAAACAGACAAGCTACTTGATTGCTGAGTCTGTTTCCTTCTTCCAAGAAATAAAGATGCTTCCTTTCCACCATTGCTGTATTAAGTAATGACAATTGAAAATTACTTTCAAAACGTCAGGAGCTCTTTAAATTCTGTGGATACTTTGGTCCTGTATGGCAATTACCTTAGCCTCTCCAGAGCCCTCAGAGAACAGCCCGATACATGTTTCTTTTCAATAGCTTGATATATAAAGCCTATTTACAGTACAGTACTTTTTAAAAGCAGAAAAGAATAATACCTTTTATATCCCTTTGTGTTCTCAGTAGTTTCATTTGAAAAATAATTATCTCTATCTACAATTCCTTTTCTTCTTAAGTGAAGGCAGTCTCTATTATTGGAGTGAATATAGCATGCAGCATAATTCTAAAACTTCTTTGCAAGTAAGGTTGAGCAACTCTAGAGATAAAATGTTTGAACCTAGTGAGTGAGAGCAAGGCTAGAAGTGCTGAAGGGCTCCCCCTGAGGAGGCCATATATATTTACATAGTGAGTAGTAGTAGTAACTGTGAGTTTGGAGAGCGAGCCTTAGTTACAGCACAGCCACTAACTTCATGTGAACTTGAACAAGCACCCTGGCCCCTTGGACCCTGTTTCCCAAACTGTAAAAATAGCAATCTTGAAATCCTTTCTAATTTTGTCTTTAGGCTTCTAAGATGCTTAGAATGTGCACATTAACAAGGCATTCTTTTGGAATCATAACTCCCTTTTATAGAAACAATATTTTTGTCTTTGCTGATTTTCTAAATTTATAATGAGGATATCTCTCACTGTCAACAGAAAATAGGCTCTTAAGGATCATGAAATAATTTATAAGTCTATGTTGTAACAAAGGTTACTAAGTTGTATGTTCTCATAAAATATTGCTGTTAAGGTGCTTGCTTTATTCAAAAATTTTTTATCAAATTGTGTAGTATTGCTTGAAGCTCATTTTGATAATTCATAGTAATTAAGTAAGCCTTTAGAAAAAGCATTTTTCATTTTCATCATTATACAATTTTCTTTCAAATATGGCATTTAGATATGATAATAAGCCCTGCTATCTTTCAATAAAGTGCCATTAGAAAATTATAGACTACCTTCGAAACTAGAAAATGTTATACTAATATTTCCCCCATGAATCCTTTTAGAAAGAAGTGATTTGTAAATAATGGATTGAAATGGTAGCATAAATTGTTTTGATACAATGAACATAATATACTATATGAATTTAGATCTTTAACTTGCTATTTGAGGAAGATGAGATGTAGAAGTGAAGCATGACTGGTGCTCAGAGACATTTACATGTATCACACCATTTTCCTCTAATGCATAAATTGCAAGCATTAGTCAACTTTATAAACTCTATTAATTACTTCAGGCAGCCAGCCTGTCCCCTAGTATATCAGACATGTAGAAATAAAAGACAAAAGCTACTGCTCTAATATTCAAAAACTGTACAAACATTTTAGAAAACCTAGATACATTACTAATTGAGCATATTGAAGAATAATAATCCTCAGGTCCTTGAAAAGAGGAGAAGGCAGCTTCTTAAAATGATGAATTTAAGACCGCTTTCAATTTAAGGACCTGGAAAAGTATGAGTCATTGGGTCTTTAACTAATTACTTATCAGTTTTACTAAGTTTTTTGTTGAAATGACCCTGAAAATTTGGTTCAGCCCAGTGTGCCTGTGATGCTAGTAAAATTGGCTTATCAAAATGTCACAATATCTTTCAGGAGTTGTTTTCCCAAATCTAGTTCTCTTGCTCACTATGCTAGTAATCAGGTTTTTTTAAATTTATTTTTTATTTTTTGGTAAGCTCCTCGTGACAGGACTCATGGTTTTTCCTCTCAAGCCCCTTAACTTTATGATATTACTTAAACAATTAAATTAATGATGAAGAACATGCTTTAGTCTTTATAAGAATTCTGCATTTCACATGAGCTCCAAAAAGTTCCCTTAAGTTTAAAGAAAAAAAAAAGGCCATTGAAGAAGTAACAACTTTATAGCAGATGATGCTTTTTTGAGTGACAGCAACAGCTAGGAGAGTATATCAGCTTCTTTCTTCAGGAAGTTGTTGACATACACATTGATTAATATTAATATTCTCTTCTGCATTGACATGAGTGATCAGAGCAATAACTTTATATGCCAATGAATAGAGGGAGCAGGGAGAGAATTTAAGAAAAAAGGACTATAAAGAAGCATTTAATTACTTATCAAGATGTGATTACCATACTTCAAATTTTAAAAAACCAAAGAGATAGTATAAAACTATAGCATTAAAAATAATTGCATTATATGGGTTGTGTCTCTATTGCTCATATTTTTTGGCTATTTATTTCATTCATAAGCCACACTAGGAAATCATAAAAATTAAGTAAAAATGCTTCCTCCTCCAAGAAGCACACATATTCCCAGCGACATGTATTTCCAAATAATGAAGCACATATATTCCTAGATAATGTTCAAAAATAGTATGACCAAAGGCAAGACATATCTGCTTTATATGATTTTATTTTTATGTACATTGTTATATCAATGCATCTTTATTTTTAATTGATATATATAACTGTTCATATGTACGGGGTATATAATGATGTTCCAATACATATAATGTATAGTGATCTGATCAGGGCGATTAGCATATTCATCATCTCAAACATTTATGATTTCTCTGTGTTGGGAACATTCAATATCACCCTTTAGCTATTTGAAACTATCATTAACTGTGTCATCCTACAATGATATAGAACATTAGAATATATTCCTCCTATCTAGCTGCAATTCTGTGTCCTTTAACAACTCTCCTTGTCCGCCATTTTCTCCTAATTTTTCCAGCCCCTAGTTTCCTTTGTTTGACTTTTTAATTCTATGTGATCAATTTTGTTTTCAGCCTCCACATATGAGTGAGAACATGCAGTGTACAACTTTCTGTTTCTGGCTTATTTCACTTAACATAATGTCCTTCAGTTCCATCTATATTGCCACAAACAACAGAATTCCATTTTCATGACTGAATAATATTCTATTTTGTATATATATACCACATTTTCTATATCCATTCATCTGTTTTTGAATCCATATCAACACCCAGGTTGATTCCATATCTTGGCTATTGTGAATAGTACTGCAATAAACATGGGGAGACAGATGTCTCTTCAATATACTGATTTCCTTTTCTTTGGTTAAATGCCCAGTAGTGGGATTGCTGGATCATATAGTCATTTTCTTTTTAGTTTTTTTCATGAAACTTCATACTGTTCTCCATAGTGGATATTCTAGTTTACATTCCCACCGATGGTATACAAGAGTTCCGTTTTCTCTGTATCCTCACAACCATTTGTTATTTTTTGTCTTTTTGATAAAAGCTATTCTAACTGGAGTAAAAAGATATCTCATTGTGGTTTTGATTTGCACTTCCCTGATGATTGGTTATGTTGAGCATTTCTTCATATATTTGTTGGCCATTTGTATGTCTTCTGTTGAAAAATACCAGTTCAAATCCTTTGCCCATTTTTTAATCCCATTGTTTGGTTTTTGCTGTTGAGATGTTTGAGTTTCTTGTGTATTTTGGATAGTAATGCCCTATTGGATGAATAGTTTGCAAATATTTTCTCTCCTTCTTTAAGTTGTCTTTTCACTCTGTTGATTATTTCCTTTACTGTGCAGAAGCCTTTCAGATTGATATGTTTATTTGTTTATTTTCACTTCTGTTGCCTGTGTTTTTGAGGCCTTATTCAAAAAATCTTTTCCTAGGCTGATGTCTTGAAGCATTTCCTCAATATTTTATTATTGAGTTTTGCAGTTTGGGGTCTTACATTTCGATCTTTGATCCATTTTGAGTTTTTTCTTTTTCTCTTTTTTTTTTTTGTAGGGTGAGAGGTGGAAGTCTAGTTTCATTCTGCATATTGGTACCCAGTTTTCCTAGCACCATTTATTGAAGGGACTGTTCTTTCTCCAGTGAGTGGTCTTGGCACCTTTGTGAAAAATCAGTTGGCTATAGATAAGAGGATTAATTTTGAGTTCTCTAGTCTGTTCTATTTTTTTCTGTGTCTTTTATTATGCCAGTTTCATGCTGTTTTGGTTACTACAGCTTTGTAGTATATTTTGCAGTCTGGCAGTGTGATGCCTTCAGGTCCACCCTACCACCCACCACCAGGATTGCTTTAGCTACTCAAGATTTTTTGTGGTTCCATACAAATTTTAAGATTTTTATTTATTTTTCTGTGAAGAAGGTTATTGATATTTTGATAGGGATTGCATTAAATCCATAGATTGCTTTGGCTAGTATGAACATTTTAACAGTATTAATTCTGATCCATGAGTATAAGATGTCTTTCAGTTTGTATCTTACTCAGTTTTTTTCATCAGTGCTTTGGGGTTTTCGTTGTAGAGGACTTTCACCTCCTTTGTTGAATTTATTCCAAGTATTTTATTTTATTGTAGCTATTGTAAATAGAATTGCCTTCTTTATTTCTTTCTCAGCTAGTTTATCGTATGTGTATAGAAATGCTATTGATTTTTGTATGTTGATTTTGTATCCTGCAACTTTACTGAATTCATTGATTAATGTTAAGGGTTTTTGTGGAGTCTGTAGTTTTTCTCTATATAAGATCATGCCCTCTGCAAGGCTGTAAACAGGGACAGTATGATTTCCTCCTTTCCAATTTGGATGCCCTTTATTTGTTTCTCTTGCCTAATTGCTCCGGCTAGGACTTCCAGTACTACGTTGAAAAAGATTGGTGAGGTTCAGTATCCTTGTCTTATTCCAGGTCTTAAAGGAAAAGCTTCAGATTTTACCTATTCAGTATGTTAGGTGACTGTCATATATGGCCTTTATTGTGTTGAAGTATGTTCATTCTGTAACTAATTTATTGAGAGTTTATATTATGAAGGGATGTTGAATTTTCTCACATGCCCTTTCTGCATCTGAGATAATCATAAGTTTTTTATCCTTCATTCTGTTGATGGTATGTATGACATTTATTTATTTGCATCTTTTAAACCATCCTTGCATTTCTGGAAAAAAATCCCATTTGATCATGGTGTATTTTTGATGTCTTGTTGGATTCAGTTTTTTACACTTTTATTGAAGATGTTTATGTCCATGTTCATCAGGGATATTTGCCTGTAGATTAATTTCTTGATTGTGTCCTTGTCTGGTTTTGACATCAGGGTTATGCTTACTTCATAGAATGAGTTAGGAAGAGTTCTCTCCACTTCCATTTTTGGAATATTTTGAGAATAATTGATATTAAGTCTTTAAATGTTTGGTAGAATTCAGTGATAAAGCCCTCTTGTCCCATACTTTTGTTGGGAAACTTTTATTACTGATTTGATCTCATTACTTGTTATTTGGTCTGTTAAAGTTTTTGAAATTTGGGGGCTTTCAATCTTGATAGATTTTATGTGTCCAGGAATTTATCCATTTTCTCTAGGTTTTCAAATTTACTGGTGTATAGTTGCTTATAAAAAAACCCCCTTATGATCCTTTCTATTTCTGTGGTCTCTATTGTGATGTCTCTTTTACCATTTCTTATTTCATTTATTTGGTTCTTTTTTTTTTCCTTAGTCTAGGTAATGGTTTGTTGATTTTGTATATCTTTTCAAAAAAACAACTTTTTGTTTTATTGAGTTTTGCATTGCTGTTTTTTTTGGTCTCAATGTTATGTATTACTACTCTGATATTTACTATTTCTTCCCTTCTACTAATTTGGGGTTTGGTTTGTTCTTGCCTTTCTAGCCCCTTGAGATGCATCATTACATTGTTTATTTGAAATATTTCTAGTTTTTTTGATATAGGCATTTCTTGCCATCAACTTCCTTCTTAAGAATGCTTTGCTGTGTCCCATAGGTCCATAAGTTTGGTTATGTTGCATTTCTATTTTCATATGTTTTAAGGAATTTTTAAATTTCATTTTATATTTCTTTCTTCATTCATTGGTCATTCAGTAGGATGTGGTTTAATTTGTACACATTTTTATAGTTTCAAATGTTCCTCCTGTTAATTGATTTATAATTTTACTCCATGTGGTCAGATAAGATACTTGATATAATTTAAAATTTTTTAATATTTTGAGAATTTTGTAACATATCATCTATCCTGGGGAATGTTCCATATACTGATGAAAAGAATAGGTATTATGAAATTGTTGGCTGAAATGCTCTGTAATATCTGTTAGGTTCATTTGATCGATGGTGTACTTTAAATCTAATGTTTCTTTGTTGATTTTTTTTTTGTTTAGTTGATCTGTTCAACACCGACAGTGGGATGGATGTTGAAGTTTCCAGTTACTGGGATTTATCTCTCCCTTTAGATCTAATAATATTTGCTCTATATATCTGGGTGCTCTGGTGTTAAATGCATATAGATTTACGGTTATATTATTTTCCTGAATTGATACCTCTATTATTATATAATGTCCTTCTTTGTCTCTTTTTAGAGTTTATGACTTAAATCCTGTTTTGTCTGATGTAACTATAGCTACTTCTGTTGGCTTTTGTTTTCCATTTGTGTGAAGTATCTTTTCCCATCCCTTCCTTTTCAGTCTGTGTGTGTCTTTATGGCTCCGGTGAGTGTCTTGTAGACAGCATATGGTTGGGTGTTGTTTTTTTTCTCTTTAATCCATTTAGCCAATCTATATTTTTCAAATGAGAAATTTAATCCATTTTAACTCAAGGTTATTATTGACAGGTGAAGACTTATTCTTGTCATTTGATTCATTTTTTTCTTGTTGTTTTGTATATCCTTTGTTCCTTTCTTCCTCCCTTGTTTATTTTTGTGGTTGGGTGGTTCTCTGTGGTGATAACATTTGATTCATTTTTCTTTTTCCTTTCTGTATTAATGCTGCTGGTGACTTTTATAGTGTTGCATGTTTTCATGATTCTAATTATTTTTTCATTTTCAAATGTGTGACTTCTGGGAGCATTTCTTCTAAGGCCAGTCTACTGGTGATGAATTCCCTTAGCTTTTGCTTGTTTATGACAGATTTTATTTTTCCTTCATTACTGAAGTATAGTTTAGTTTGCCATAATATTATTAGCTGACAGGTCCCCTCTTCTACTTTTGGTACTTTGACTATATCACCCCATTCTTTCATGGTCTGCAGGTTTCTGCTGAGAAATCCACTTTTATTCTAATGGGGGTTCCCTTATGTGTGACTTGACACTTTTCTCTTGCTGTTTTTAGAATTCGTTCTTTGTTTTTTGCTTTTGACAGTTTGGCTATAACGTGCCTCAGAGAGGTTGTGTTTTGGTTGAATATATTTGGGGATCTTCAAGCTTCCTAGATCTGGAAGTCTATTTCCCAGGGCTTGGGAGATTTTCAGCTATTATTTTATTAGATACACTTTGTTGTTGTTGTTGCTGTTGTTGTTTTTGTTTGAGATAGAGTCTCGCGCTGTCGCCTGGGCTGGAGTGCAGTGGTTCAATCTCAGCTCACTACAACCTGCACCTCCCGGGTTCAAGCAATTCTCCTGCCTTAGCCTCCCAAGTAGCTGGGATTACAGGCACCACCACCACACCCAGCTAATTTTTTGTATTTGTAGTAGAGATGGGTTTTCACTATGTTGGCCAGGCTGGTCTCAAACTCCTGATTTCGTGATCTGCCCGCTTTGGCATCCCAAAGTGCTGGGATTACAGGCGTGAGCCACCGTGTCCAGCCTAAATAGATTTTCTGTAACTTTTGATTTCTCTTTCCTTTCTGAAATACCCATAATATGAATAGTTGTTAGCTTAATGGTCCCTCATAAATCATGTAGGCTTTCTTCATTACTTTTTATTATTTTATCTTTTTTTCCTCTCTTTGTCTGCCTGTGTTATTCAAAAGAGCTGTCTCCAAGATCAGAAATTCTTTCTTTTGTTTGGTTAGTCTATTGTTGAAGTTCTCAACTGTGTTTTTTAATTTATTAATTAAATTCTTGAGCTCTAAAATCTGTTTGATTCTTAATATCTGTCTCTTTGTTGAATTTCTCATTCAAATCATGAATTGTTTCCCTGATTTCTTTAAATTGTCTATCTGTAATCTCTTATATCTCACTGAGTTTACTTAGAATTATTACTTTGGATTTTTCTTTGGACATTTTGAACGTTCATTTGGACGTATAGTGTTGTCTTGTTTTTCATGTGTTTGATGTGTCCCAGTGTTAATTTCCATGCATCTGGTGGAATAGTTATCTCTTCCAATTTTATTGTATAGGTTGGATAGGGAAAGATTTTACTGATGTATGTGGGTCTTAGCATGTTGGTTTATAGGAGTGTGTTGACTTTTATTGTAGGTTAGTGCAGCAGTGTAGTCTCCATGTAGTTTCTTCAGCTGTAATCCATGCTAGTGACGTTCGCTAGTATCTCAGTGGCCTAGGCTGAGGATTTGTGTTGCTGGTGGTGTAACTTTGCCAGACATCGGCTTGTCAGGCTGTTTCTCAGGTTAGGAGCATGTACATGCGCATGGTGAGTTGGCCAGTTTGAGGTCTGGCTCACAGGGATTTGGACCATGGGGCTGTTACTCTGGCTGGGGGCATGGGTGCACAATTTCCTGCCCAGGCTGGGGGCATGCCGGCCAGGTGTGGCCCATGGGGCTGTTTCTTAGTCCTGGTACATGGCTGCCTGGCTTCTCAGCTGGCCTGAGTGTATGTCTGTTAGAGGTGTTTTCCCAGGCTTTTTCTCAGGTCCACGATTTGGGTGCAAGGCTGTTTGGCCAGCCTGGGTGTGTGTCTATCAGGGGCAGCCAATAAGGCTATTTTTCAGATTTGAGATGTGGGTGCAGTTGCTTGTCCAACCTGGGGGCTTGTCTGCTAGTGACAGCCCTCAGGGCCATTTCTCAGGACCAGAATGGGGTTTCACAGCTCTTGGTTCAGCCCAGGAATGTGTCTGTCAGTGGCAGCCCATGGGTCTGTTTTTCAGGCCTAGAACATGGGCACATGGCTTCTTAGCTAACTTAGGTACATGTCTCCTGGGGGTGGCCTGGGACATGAGAACACAGCTGCTCAGTCAGTTTGAGGTCAAGCTGCATTAATCTGTTTTGTGTTGCTGTGAAGGAATACTTGAGACTGGGTAATTTATAATGAAAAGAGGTTTATTTGGCTCACAGCTCTTCTACCTGTACAAGTATGGCACTAGCACCTGCTTAGCTTTTAGTGAGGCCTCAGGAAATTTTTACTCATGCTGGAAAGTAAAGGGGGAGCAAGCATTTTATATGACGAGAGAGGGATAAAGAGATAGAGGGGAGGAGGTGTCAGGTTCTTTTAAACAATCAGATCTCACGTAAACTCATAGAGTAAGACCTAACTCATTACCATGAAGACATCACCAAGCCATTCATGAGACATCAACCCCCATGGCCCAAACACCTCTCACTAGACCCCACCTCCAACATTGGAGGTCACATTTCAACATATGATTTGGAGTGTACAAAACATCCAGACCACATCCTGTACCTGCCTGGGGCAGCCCACGGGCTGTTTCCTAGGCCCTTATGAGTATGGGCATGGGGATTTTGGGCAGGGCAGAGTCATTTGTGCAAGAAAGTGGGTACCAAGGAACTGTTTCTCAGGACCTGGGCGTGAGTATGTAGTGGCTCTCCTTGCCTAGGAACATGTCAGCTGTTCTGTGGCACAAGGAGACCTCTCCCATTTGGGGAAGGGCCACAGCATTCTGGCTGTCTCAAGGGCAGGTTCTTCCTGGGTGGGACTGCCAGACTGTTCCTCCAGCTAGAAGTGTGGGTGGCAGGGGTTGGTTTTCCTACTGTCCAGGGCCAGAGTCATAGCTAATCCTGGGCCTAGGCTCTTCACAGCTTGGGTTATGGCATGCAGCCACCCATGTGGGCTTGGTGTAATGAAGATGGAGCCCCACTGCTGGATAAAAGTGTAGTGCCTACTGGCACCTAGAGGAGGGCATACTCTAGATGTGGCTCTGGTCTCAAGATGGTGCCATACTGCAACAGGTTGGCTTACAAAGCCTGGGTGGGGGTGAGGGAGTGTGCATGTTGTGTTCCTAATCTAGAGCAATGCAGCCATGCGAATTCATGGCAGCTCTTCAAACTGAGCTCTGGGCTTGCAATGACTATGGGATTCTCTGTAATATGAATTATCCTTATTTGTGATGGCAATGGGGGCTGCTAGTGTTCTTCCATTTACCTTTTCCCTACAGGGGGAAGTCCCTCCTGTCTCCAGGTCAATCCAATGTGTGTAGAGGAGATAAGGCTGCAGAGGTCAGGTGCCTCCCTGCTGCCCTCCTGGGCTTCCAGTCACCATGGGTGCCTCACTATTTCAGTGCATTCCCTTTGACACTCTAATGAAATTTTAGCTGTTTGTTCATTGCTTTGTCACCTTCGTCCATCTATATTATTTTATTTTGTTAAAGTTTTGCTTTTTAAAATGTTGCTATTCAAGAAAATAAAAATGAAACAGTTAAGAAATTAATAAAATTAACTTTGTATTATTCAACCACATAATACTGCCAATATTTGAACATTTTTAGCCTACAAAAATGACAGTTTCATATGGTTCAACCTATGATTTTATAAGTAATTTCTGATGTTGTGATTACTGCACAGTACTTAAGAATTAAAACACTCTCGTCCATATCATGATATATTATTTAATTTAGAGGCTGAATTTCCTTCTAGATGTACCAGTGTTTATCAAATTATAATTTTAATAATTTCATAAACATTTCTAAATTAATCTATTCATAGGCTTGTTTTATAAGCCTAGGCCTTTTACTATTTTTTGTAATCTTAGCAATATTATAGCTATACATAAAAATAAGGGATTTTTAATCTCTGCACTGTTGACATTTCAGGTGTGCTAGACCATTTTTATGTTACTATCAAGAACTACCTGAAGCTGTGTAATTTATATAGAAAAGAGATTTAATTGGCTCACAATTCTGCAGGTTCATCAGGGAGCATAATGCTGGCATCTGCTCCTGCTGTGGCCCTCAGGAAGCTTCCAATTATGGCAGAAGGCAAAGAAGGAGCAGGCATATCACATGGCAAGAGCAGAAACAAGAGGGGGTGGGAGAGGTCCCAGACTTTTAAACAACTAGATCATGTATGAAGTAATGGAGCGATAACTCACTTATCACGAAGAGGATGATGCTCAACCATTCATGAGGGATCCACCCCCATGATCCAGTCACCTCCTACCAGGCTCCACCTCCAACACTGGGAACCACATATCAACATTAGACTTGGAAGGAACAAGCACCCAAACTGTATTATTCTGCTGCTGGCCCCCTAAATCTTATGTCCTCACATTGCAAAATATAATCCTCCCCTCCCAATAGTCCCCCAAAGTCTTACCTCATTCCAGTGTCAAGTCCAAAGTCTTAAGTCTTATCTGAGAGTTGTCTTCTTCCACCTATCAGACTGTAAAATCAAAACAAGTTATTTACACCCAAGATACAATGGTGGTATAAGCATTGGGTAAACATGACCATTCCAAAAGGGACAAATTGGCCAAAAGAACAGAGCTACAGGCCCCACATCAGTCCAAAATTCATCAGGGCAGACATTAAACCTTAAAGATCCAAAATAGTCTCCTTTGACTCCACATCCCACATCCAGTGCACACTAGTGCAAGAAATGGTCTCCCAAGCCCACTTGAGTAGCTCCACCCCTGTGGCTTTGCAGGGTGTACCCCCTGTGGCAGCTCTCATGGGTTAGAATAGAGTGACTGTGGCTTTTCTAGGCTCATGATGCAAGCTCCCTGTGGCTATACCCTTCTGGGATATGGAGGGTGGAAGTCCCCTTCCTATAGTTCCAATAGACAATGACCTGGTGGGGACTCTTTGCAGGGGCGGCTTCAACCTGTGATTTACCCTCTGTACTGCCCATATAGAAGTTATCTGTGAGGGCTTCACTCCTGTGGCAGCTTCTGCCTGGGCACCCAGACTTTCTTATACATCCTCTGAAATCTAGGAGGAAGCTGCCAAGCCTCTTTTACTCTTGCATTTCGTGCACCTGCTGACTTTACACCACAGGGAAGCCACCAGGGATTATGGTGGCTTGTGCTCTCTAAAGTGGCAACTTGAGCAGGATCTGGAGGCTTTTGAGCCAAAGATGGAGCCAGAGCAGCCAGGATGCAAAGAGCAGTGTCCCAAGGCTGCACAGGGTAGCAGAGACCTGGGGCTGGCCCCTGAACTATTCAGTCCTCCTAGGCCTTTGGGCCTGTGATGGGAGGGGCTGTCCCAAAGGTCTCTGAAATGCCTTCGAGGCCTTTTGCCCATTTTTAAATACCCTTATAGCAATGCCCCACTCCTCTGTATCAATTTTCTGTGTTAGGCCACTTTTGCATTGCTATAAAGAAATAACTGAAGCTGGATGATTTATAAAGAAAAGGGATTTAATTGGCTCATGGTTCTGCAGGCTGTACAAGAAGCATAGTGCTGGCACCTGCTTCTGGTGACAGCCTTAGGAAACTTCCAGTCATGGTGGAAGGGAAAGGAGAAGCAAGCATATCATAGGATTATAGTGGTAGCAAGAGAGAGAGAGGTGGAGCTTCCCAGACTTTTAAACAACCAAATCTCATGTGAACTAACTAAGCAAGAACTCACTTATCACCAAGGGACTGTTGCTTGGTGTGATTTGCCCCCTATGATCCAATCACCTCCTGCTATTCATGAAGGATTTTCCCCTGGGATCCAATCACCTCCCACCAGACCTCACTACCAGCGCTGGGAATCACATTTCAACATGATATTTGGAGGGGACAAGCATTCAAATTACATCATTGGATGAGGTTATTCTTTGTTGTGGTATGTATCTTGTACATTGTAGCATGTTTAGTAGCATCACTGGCCTCTACCTACTAGATACCAGCAGCATATTATACATCCCAACTCTTGAGTTATGGCCATCAAAAATGTTTTAAGACATCACTAAATACATGTGGAGGAGCCAAAATCACCCTCATTTGAAAACCATTGCTATAAATAGAGCAAAAATAAATACAAAATTATTTGGGAAAACAACACTAAAATTACATTAGTATCAGGCATGGAATTTTTTCAGGTGTTGAGAATGAGCCTCGACTTACTGTAATTTTATATCTAAAAGAAAATTTTAGGTGCAATGTGGAAGTCTCACAATTTGTATTTGACAAGACTTTTAAGCTTCACAATGGCAGGGTTTGCCAAAATCTGATTAATACAAATGTTAGACTAAAACCAAATTTTATAAAATAATTTATGCACATTCAATTTAGTTTCATAGGTTTATCTCCGATACTCAAGATTTAGAAAACTTTATTTTTACTACTTCAAAAAAATCAGAATTTTAAGGATTATCAGACAATAAATTCACTTGGATAATCTGGCTAATCAGGATGCTAAAACTTTGATATTGTTTAAGATGTTAGACTTGGTAAATTTACTGAAGCTGGGAAAGTACTTCATCTCAGTTTGCTTCTACACATTGTTGACTGGCATATTTTTACATTAGATGTTAAGTCACTATAGTAGCCTCAAATGTATAATACAATGAGTTTTCTTTATTTTCATATAACCCCTGAGTTACAGTAGTAAAACATGGCATTATATTAAGACAGAAAACACAAAACAGATTTTAGGTAAAAAAAACCATTTATAATAGAAGACTGATATTACACTGGTAATATGATACAAGTGTATATTGTGAAACTGAATGCCCTATAAAAAACAACGAGTAGGCTACAGGCAAAAATAAGTGTTTATGAGAACTGGAAGTCACAAATTTGATAGTCTCTCCAAATCGCAGCATTTTTACATTACAAGTTCTGTCACCATGGTTTCATTAACTTTTAAAAATAAAGGGCATGACATCCTTTAAATTCCACCTTTGTGGTAATCACTAACAATAGATTCTGCCAGCACAATGCTATATTGTCATTCTGCTGCTCGTTGACATGATTACTATTCCCCAAATGCTACCATGAGCCAAACACTGGTCAATTTGACTTCCTGTTGATTGAGGAAAGACTCAGAAACAATTAGGGAGACACAACTATGTCAGTCGATAAGGTATTGTCATCTGTACATCCTCAGGTGCAATAAGTGGACATTTAAAATGCAGATAATGTTGGAATTTTTATGCAAAAGAAGAAAGCAGAGTTTGGAAAGTGATAGGATGTAGAATTGTTAAAAGATCTCAAGGAGAATAATAAATTAAAATAGTAGACTGCTGTAGTTATTATAAAACAGTAGACTTTTAGAATGGTTTTTAAACTGTGAGTTACAAACCACTAGGGAGTCATAAAGTTTATTTAGTGGATGATGACTAGCATTTTTATTACTTCAGAGTGCATGGTATGTACTAGTGTTGCTTTGTGCACTTTTTCATATTCACATATATAAGGGATGGGTATGATATCTACGTATGTGTGTGTGTGTATATATATGTGTATATATATACACACATATATATATTTCTTTTTGTTTGATTTTTTTGAGATGGGGTCTCAGTCTGCTGCCCAGGCTAGAGTGTGGTGGCATGATCATAGCTCATTGGAGCCTCGACTATCTGAGGCCAAGTGATCCTCCGACCTCACTCAGGCTTCCAAGTAGCTGGAACCACAGGCATGTGCCACCATGCCTGGCTAATTTATAAAAACATATATCTTAATGTGCATTGGAATAAAAAAAAGTTTGGAAACCATAATGAATGAATATAAATGTCTCCCTCCCAATTCATTTACACTATTCATTATAATTTTAATTTCTTTTTAAAGAAACAGACGATTTCTATTGTGTGCACTGAATAGTTAGACTTACATTATGGCTACAGATTGCCTCCTCATTAGCCAATTGATTACCTTAAAAATGTGAGCAGTTGAATCCAAAGAGCAGAAGAAAATAATGTAAGAGAGACAAGGTGCACATCTTTCAATATAAGCACATATCAATCTAGTAATGGACTGGTAGTATTATCTCCATATTCAAAGAACAGTACATCATTATTGTGAGGAATTAATTATGAAAACACTTAAAGAAATTCCAATACGTCAGACATGTACTAGGCACAGAGAATACGAAACCCAAATTCTGTTCTCTCCTCTTTAGAAACTTAAAATCTAATAAGAAATATGGCATTTATATTGTTTATTGTGAGGTTATTTAATAAGAAGGAAAATATGCAATGTTATTTGAGCAATAGAAGGGGCATCTATATCAGTCTAAGGGTTTTGGTCAATTTTTATGAAAATACTTTTCTGTATAAAGAAAATTTATAGGAATGTCTTGAGCCAAGGAAGGATATCATTCATGTAGATTTGCTTGCAAGTATCTATCGATTCTGTTACCTGTAGCATTATAAGATGTGTTGCTGATAAAATTGTGATAAAAGTGTGGTTTAAAACTTTCCTTTTACTTCGCAATCCTTCCCCACTTCTCCTGCAGGTATATGTTTGTGAACTGAGGAGGCTGATAAGGTCAAGAGTTCCACTCATTCATCCTAGACCAGGGGTTCCCAATCACCAGGCCATGGACTGCTCCATGGCCTGTTAGGCACCTGGACACAAAGCAGGAAGTGAGCAGTAGGCAAGCGAGCATTACTACCTGAGCTCTGCCCCCTGTCAGATCCGCGGCATTAGATTCTCATAGGCAAGCAAACCCTATTGTGAAATGCACATACAAGGGATCTAGCTTGGGCACTCCTTATGAGAATCTAATGTCTGATAATATGAGGTGGTACAGTTTCATCCTGAAACCATTTATCCCACCCCTAATCCATGGGAAAATTGTCTTCTACAAAACCAGTCCCTGATGCCAAAAAGGTTGGGGACTGCTGCCCTAGACCCCTCATGCTCTGGTGGATTTATTTCCATTGCCAGTTATCAAATTAGTTGATTTTGAACCTACTACATTTTAAAAGAATGATACTGATCAGGTTGTAATATTTGCATTCTGTTTACAGACGCAAGGAACGCAAAAAGTAGATTTATCCTGCCATTGAGGGCTGTTGTCAGCTTTTTAGAGCCACATCTTTAATAATGAGTATTCTCATTTATATCCTTAAGCTGCTCTTTAGAATTTGAAAGCATTGATAATCCTATAATCATCACAGATGCTAATCAATGCAGGTTTATCTCTGTATTTATTGGAGACATAGTATCTATTTGCTATAAAATATAGGATAAGCCCCTGCTTATGAAAACTCTTAACCAGAAAGCTCAAATAGTCCAAATTAGTTTTGTGACAGTGGATACTGGTAACAGTGAGGAGGAGGAAAATCATCAGGAGCCCATAAATTTTTAAGCAATAGAATGAAATTTTATGTGTATTCAGTACTTCATTCTTTGAAAATTGACAATTGAGCTCTACAACTTTTACAAAATAAATACCAGTAATTAAAAATGCTCAAGTAATTGAAATGACACAAATCCCAAAGAATATGGAAAATTCAAATGTATTCTGTTAAAACAGAATACATTATTATTAATGAGGCAGACAAATGCATTCAAAAGCATTTTGTTAAAGGTTAAAATTCTGTTAAATAAAACATAGTCCCATTTTACTTACATTTTTAATAAATATGAATATGGTGATAATGACAATAATGGGTAACACTTGTTGGGCCCTTAGTACGTGTCAAGCATGAATTACCTGATTTAATCCTAACAACTCTATTAGAAAAATATTCTTATTTTACCTGATTTTACAGATTCAGAAATTGAGGCCTATGGAGGTTTAACTCTATGTCACACAACTTGTAAATGGTAGAGTGGAGATTAACTCTGACTACCAGATGTCTATTGCCAAAGCCCATTTGTGCACTTTTAGATACTTAACTGTTTCACATGTATGTTTGCATAAGATACTTTTGTAAACCTTGTTATTATGAAAATTGTCAAGCAGAGAAAGTGGTGCAATGGACCCCTTCCCTTAAGACTCAACATTTACCAACCTTTTGCCACAACTGCTCTGTCGAGTTCTTTAAAAAAAAATTTACTGATATATTTTAAAACAAACCAGTGAAAGATCATATTATTTCCCCCCCCCAAATACATCCTTCTATATGTATCTTCTAAAAATACTGACACTTTCCTACATAATCACAATATTATTATCACACTTAACAAAATGAGTAGTCATTTTTCAATTTTCCTCAATTTTCTCAAACACCTCGCTTTTAAAGTTGATTCGTTTGATTCAGGATCAAAAGAAACTGCATACATTGTATGTTGGTTATGTCTCTTTAGGCCTCCTTTAATCTAGAGGAGTCTCCCTACCCTACAATAGTCCTATTAGGCATTTTGTTTTGTTGAGACAGTCTCGCTCTGTCGCCAAGGCTGGAGTGCAGTGGCCTGATCATGCTCACTGCAGCCTAGACCTACTGGGCTCAAGGTATCATTCTCCCACCTGCCGAGTAGCTGGGAGGGCAGGAACACAGCAGGAGTGGCAGGAGCCATGCTCCAGCTATTTTTTTTTTTTTTTTTTCTTGCAGAGATGGGGTTTTGCCATGTTGCCTAGACTGTTTTCAAACTTCTGGTCTCAAGCAATTCACCCGCCTTGGCCTCCCAAAGTGCTGGGATTACAGGCATGAGCCACTGAACACGGCCTGGGTTGTTAAAGAAACTGAATCATTTGTCCTGGTGTAAATCCACTGTTTCAGATTATCCTATTGCTTTTTAATCATCTACGTTCCTCTTGATAGCCTTTGTAAAGGTTCATTAAACCTACATGATTGATTAGATTTGTTTTCTACTTTTTGGGCAAGAAGATTTCGTACGAGGTTTATTAAACTTCAATATTAGGTTATAATAAAAGGCCAATAGTGCTTGGTCATTTCACATGCAGCTACGTGAAGTTGGATCAGTGAATTAAGAGGTAACAATGTAATCCTTTTCCTACAAAGTTTTCAATCAATATTTTGTTAAATGTTTTAGTACACAATGATGATGATTGCCTGAATCAGCTATCTCATTAGGTTTTGAATAGAATTATTATCCAATTTATTTTTTCTTTGTATTTATTCCATCTATTAATTGGAATTCTTCTCTGAAAAGCTTTTCCCATAACAATTAGGAATCTGATATACTGTTTATCCTCATTCATTCAAGACAAGCATGATAAATGCTGTTTATTCTTTCCTATTAATTATCAATTTTCAGAGTAAGTAATTGGAGCACCAATTGGTGTTTTGGTGACAAATGAGATTTTTAAAATTTTGCACATTTAAATTTTTTCCACATTTTTTGGTATTATGAATTTGTAGATTTTTATATATTCAATATGTTGAGTCAATTTCTTTCTGGGAGCCTCTTTAGGTGGGTTCCTTGTTTCTTCTTGATACAGCCTATCAACTGTAAGCTCGATACAGTTATTAGTTGCCAATAACTCCCTTGCTTTCTAGACAGTAAGATGCCCAAGGTTTTTCATGTACATTTCCTCCCCTGGACCTAAGATCAGCCATTTCTCAAGTAACCCTTATTTCTTTTAGCCAGAAATGGTACTAAGTAAGTATGGTCACTGCTATTGGCTTTCTTTGTTTCTAGACATTTTTAGGAGGAAGAAGTTCAGATAATAATTTTTTAAAATAAATATATTATTTAACTCACAGTATGCTCTACCTAATCTTGCAGTATTCCTATTTTATTCTAAGGGAGTAGCATATTAAGTTACGAACTACATGTATGATTCTTCAAGAAAGAATTTTTCATCAAGCGTTTTAGATTGATATTCTCAATTTCCACCTATGTTCATAAAGTCAAAGGGACTTTTTATTATTTTAGGAGGAAGTCAAGGATAAGAACTTTGCTTATGCAACCAATTGAATTAATCTTTTTCCAGATATTAATAAATATCACAGCCTCCACAGAATTGGTAACTTTCTAAGATATTAAGTATTTATATAAAAAGAAAAAATATATATATTTGTTTGGATGTATAACTTAGTTTGCATTAGAAATTCCTTTCTTATATTAGAATTTAAGGAGATAGAAACCTCATTTGTGAGTTTTAAAAAACATAGTAAGCTGTAGATTTTTTTTTCACCCAAGCAATTTCCCTGTAAGACAGTTGAGGCAAAAGGCTTTGCAATATCCCTGTCACTCTACTTCTATTAATTTTCATCTTTGTTAAGACCTTAATTTCATTGCTGGGGTCTCTTCCCTTTGGCCTATAATATTTTTAGTTGGCAGGAAGTGCAGTAGTTAAGAGTGACTGCTACTGAGTTCTCCTAGAGCAACAAAGGCTCTAGTTTTCTCAGCCATTTGCCCAAATCTCAATCTTCATAGAGGAAATATTAAAGGAAAAATATGGCACCTTAGAAATTGTCCATTGTGGGAAAAGCAACAGGAAGCTTTTTTCTCTCTGAAAACCTATACATTTTACTTAACCATTTGACTCAAACATCTTAGAACTATTCCAAATGTCAGGCTGGGCGCAGTGGTTCATGCCTGTAATCCCAGCACTTTGGGAAGCAGAGACGGGTGGATCACCTGCGGTCAGGAGTTTGAGACCAGCCTGGCCAAACATGGTGAAACTCCATCTCTACTAAAAATACAAAAAAATTAGCCATGCATGGTGGCAGGTGCCTGTAATACTAGCTACTTGGGAGGCTGAGGCAGGAGAATCGCTTGAACCCGGGAGGTGGAGGTTGCAGTGAGCCGAGATTGCACTAGTGCACTCCAGCCTGAACAAAAAGAGTGAGACTCTGTCTCAAAAAAAAAAAAAAAAAAAAAACTATTCCAAATGTCATTTAACACTGTGGATTTTTATTAACTAGGATCTTTATTTCAAAGGACAGCCTACATTTCAAGTAAGTAATAACTACCTTGTTTAACAAACAACATCAACAAATAACTTAAAACATATACAAAGAAAGCAAAAGGCAAATCTTCCGTTTTAGAAGCAAGTACTATAACCAGTTTCCTCTGGATCCCTTCAGAGATTCAAATACAATTAACTTGTATTTAAGTTAAAATTGGTTGCTTTTTTAAAATGTACGATTTTTAGAGGAGCAGAATGTGGGAAGTAAACAATAATTTGGACGAAACTCCAAATAGATTTTATAAGATTTCTCTAAATCCCTTTATGTGCATTGAATAATTATTTTTCTATTTTAAATGTCTATCTAAAAGGTAGCTATTTTGTCTCTTATATTTGGTAAAGATCAAAATGTATGTATTAAGAATGTAATAAATAACTAGTTCTTTTTAAAGATTTTTTATTTTGTTGTTTTATTTTACATGATAACAGAAAATTCAAACAGTACAATAAAAAATAAAGAAGAAAACAAAACACCCCCAAGCCTCACCACCAAATAACTAGTTCTTAACAGAAATTGCTAAGTTCTATTAGCTGGAAACATAATTTCCTGTTTTTGAAGATCGACTATTATTCTATATCATTTATTAGGCCACTGCACATATTCTTATCTGCCTAAATAATTGAAGCTCCTAATAAAAAACAACCCTGTCAACTTAGACCTAAATGGAGGTGTTTTACCATTTTATTCTTTCTCCACAGTTTCCATGGAAACATGACGGTTATGACAATGCAGGAAGGGAGAATGATGACTGTTATTCAAAGATAAAAATGATCACAGAACTAAATACTTAGGATTAGTAAGAACTTAAAAAGCACCATGGAATTAGTATTTGAGTTATTTAAGTAGTGAAGAGAAAATTAAATACATATTCACCATGTAAGGTAAAACACAGCTAATGTTTTCTCGCTAAAGTTTCCGTTTATGTGGCCTTTGTCTCTGGTTTTAACAATGTGAAGCTAAATACCAGAACAGTGTTTGATTAATGAAGTTCAGTATTTAAAAAATAGAAAGTAAATTGCAATTTAGCTATCAATGCTAAGAAATTTGAAAAATAATCTTTTTTCCTGTAATGTTTTACCTATTGACAATATTAAAGCACAATAAAAAGCTATATCCTGGTAATGACATTTTCATTTAAAAAATGAAATATAGCACAATTAACTATCCCAAAGCATCAGCCACTTGCATCAAGGTAATAAAACAGAACCTTTTACTATCTGAGCTAATTAGTATGAAATAATTAGGGAGACCACCTGAGGGCTTTCCTTACAGTGACACCACTTGCTGTATTGAATTACTATGGTCTTATCCACCTCAAATTGAACTCTGAGAAAGTACCAGTTTAACACTTAAGTTAAATGCCTGAGAGATATTTTACTGAAATGAATGTTTAGATGGTTTTGTGATGAGAAAGAAATAGATCACATCATTTGGTAAACTAGTGTTTTTGGCATAACTCCTATATAAATGAAAATGGAAAGAGAGATGTATGCAAAATGGAATGTCCAGAAAACTCAAAGTGAGCTGGTTTAATGCCACTGCTTTTCATGTTTCCTGTTTTTGTTTTTTTTTTTTCTCTTTAGCTCGAATAATATTAGTTTGTTTAGAAGACAACTAGCACCAAAATGAAGGTGTTGCTTTTGAGCATAGCTACCCATTTTATATATTTATTAACCAAAACTATATCTATAATCAAAGAGCATGCATAAGATATCAACCAGCATTCTTAGTGATGTTGGTCCTAATAATTTTGTTAGTTGGATTTTTCTCTAAGTAGCAGAATTAGAATTGGTTGATGATCCAAGTCTCTGTCTAAACTTCTTGATCTTCTTTTCAATCTATAAATACAGATAGAGTTTATCAATGTGTGCTGGGTTCATTATATTACTGGAAGATTGCAAAACACAAGCGTGTTTTTAAAAACCTGCCATTCTTATTTACAACTCTTCAAAATTAAGCTAAGTCTTTTAAATTTGTTAATTTTTATTTACTTTAGTGATCACTTATAAGTAATACCTCACATTTTTAAGCCCATTCTTACTGACTTCAAATTTTAGAGTGTCCAAATGACAATCAGTTTTTAATTTTAATTAAATATTTTTATCAATTTTGAATTAATTATATTTATGGATTAATTATCCTAATGGAATCATTTAAATCAAAAACTTATAGTCAGATATTTGCTAAGAACATTTTGTGTTAAAATATATGAATTGGATATAGTCAGGAAAAAGTCTAACCCTATGATTTTCATGGTTCAAATGAGAACTGAAAAAATGGAAATTGATCCCAATTAGTGATGTGTGTAATGGTTGATTAAACATGCAAAAAAATGTTTTTGTTTTTTTTTTCCTGAGATGGAGTCTCGCTCTGTTGCCCAGGTTGGAGTGCAATGGCACGATCTCGGCTCACTGCAAGCTCCGCCTCCCGGGTTCATGCCATTCTCCCACCTCAGCCCCCCGAGTAGCTGGGACTACAGGCACCCGCCACCACGCCTGGCTAATTTTTTTTGGTATTTTTTAGTAGAGACGGAGTTTCACCATGTTAGCCAGGATGGTCTCGATCTCCTGACCTCATGATCCGCCCTCCTCAGCCTCCCAAAGTCCTGGGATTACAGGCATGAGCCACCGCGCCAGGCCAAGAAATTCTTTAAGGATCATACTTGAGTCTTGTCTTTGTTAACACCTTAATTACCTAAAAGATGCATTCAAGAAATCTATAATTCAAAATGTAGGTGTTATTCCCTGGGAAGTATTGCAAACACATGAGAGGAAAAGAATGCACAAAATGGAGCAAGTTGGAAAGGAAATTAATTAAAACATAAATTAGAAAAGCAAGGCTCACCAGCTTGCACTGTAGTCATCTGAAACTCATATATTTACCAACAACGAAAGATACTCATTTTGGTTAGATGAAAGCAGGAGGTTTGGGAATTATCTAAGGAGACTCCAGGGTGTGTGTTAGCTAGTAAATTAGAGGTGAACTTGCTAATGCAGCATTATACTGCAGCAGAAGTAGAGCTGGTATTATTGGGGATTTGTGGACAGATAGGATCTATTAGAAGTAGATAATAATTATATAAATAAAACTTCCCTGGGTGAAGGATTCTCAAAATATTTTATATTATAAAATCCATATTTCAAAACCTCTTTGAAATAAGTTATTATGATAGTGTCATGCTGAATAAATCTACTATGATTGTATACTAATTACGACATAGACATTAACTAAATAGTAGAAAGTGCTATTGAGTGTAGCAGTATCTCTAAATCTGTGTTCATCTTAGACAATACTTTAGGCAATAATAATAATAGTAGCCACAATAGTAATAGCAAATGTGATGGAGATGCTCACTTTGTGCAGGTTCACTACAATTTTATTAGGAAAACACTTGTAGGTTTCCATTTTATAAAGGGTGAAACAGATACAGATAAGTTTTTTTTTCCAGCTTTTGTCTGGACATTCAGATTTTTTTGTGTATTTCCTCGTAAAGTTAAGTAATCAGTGTTAGATCTCAGAGTTCTAAATTGAACCTTGCTTCATGAGATAATCTCTAAAGATGCAAAAGAATTGGATCCCTTCATACATTCCACCCCAGCATGAGAAATGAGCTCATGTTGGACTTCAAACATAGGCTGGATAAAAATAAGTAAACATGTCAACTGAGGACAAGATTATACCAAGTGATTCTACTGCTTGTTGTTTCAAAGCACGTTTTGATATAATCGGAATGATATCAAGAGAATAGAAACATTTACTTATGACAAGTGTTATGTCCTTGTGAAGACTATAGAACAAGCTTCATCTGGTATAAGAAAAACTCCGAGGTATAGGTCACAATGCTGCACATGAAACCACCATAAAACGGAGATACTGACATGTTTATTCTGGCTGTTTTCCTTGCTAAATCACAGTCCCACACGGTTAATCTGTTTGAAAACTTTGAGTAAGTCTTCGAATAGCAGCGTGGTCACACTGGGTCAGTATACTTCACTTACACAACTTCAGAGGTGAGAGAGATCTCCAAGTCCAGCTCCTTCATTCTGTAGAAGAGGAAACTCTTAGTTATTCTAGAGATGTGGACTTAGTCATCTTAATACCAGACTTTATGGAGACTTAAGAAATATGGCTTTTGAATATTACTATATTCATGGATGAAATATAGTACAAGTACAAAGCTTCTTCCTGCTAGTGACAGGTGCTCTGGGATGTTTAATATGCCTTTTCTGGTCACTAGGGTACCATTTAGAGCAGTGAAGCAGTTGATTTACAATATGGTGCACAGAGGAATGTCTCAGAGCTCCCTTTTACCCACTGGGAGGACACAAAGTAGCATTATTTCATTACTCATGGCAGTTCATCTTTGAGTATGATTCTATTCACATAATGCTGACAGAAAAATACAAACACAATGTTATAAATGTTCAAATAGTTTATTATATTTTGCCTAATGTATTTGTGTGACTGAGCTTCTTCATCGTTTTCCACATAGATACACATTAAAAGTTGAACATCTGTAGTATATGGTTTCGAGAAACTAAATTTGAAAATTGCATCTCTTAAGGGTATAATTACTTGACTTAATTGGCATGCAGTTTGATAAATATTTGTTCTGTGGAAAGAAATAATTTGTTTGAGAACTTCATTGGTGACTGATAGGCATAGTTTTTATGACTTAGCATCCTGTGATTGAGCCAAAGAAATAGTGTTTACAATGGCATACGCAGTGTAATCTAACTCCAGAGAAAGGAAAAATAGTAATTTTGTAATGGCCAAGCATGACTTCAGGAAGGAAGAAACAATGAGCAAATAGAATCAGGAAAAACTATAATAATTAGAATGATAATAAAAGTAGTAATGACATTATATTAGTTTTCTGTGACTAATGTGACAAATTACCACAAAATGGGTGGTTTAAAATAACAGAAATTTATTCTCTCACACGTCCGGAGCCCAGAATTCCTACATTCCTGTCCCAGGGCCCAATCAAGATATCAGAAGCACACTTCTTCTGTAGGTTCTGGAGGAGAATCAAGTTCTCTCCTCTTCAGATTCTGGTGGCTACTGGCATTCCATGGTTTGTGGTTGCGTCACTCCAATCTTTATCTCTGTCTTTACCTTTCCTTTTGGGGTGTGAGTGTGTGTGTGTGTGTGTGTGCGTGCATGTGTGTGTAAGCTCACTCTGTTTCCTTTTCTTAAGCATACTTGAGATAGTATTTAGGGTCTATTTACAGGTTCCAGGAATTAGGACCATCTTTGGGGAACCATTTTTCAGACTGCCACAGAGAAGTTAACTGGCTATGTTAGCACTGCATATCATGGCCACTTTTGCCTTTCAGACTGCAGAGAATGCTACTTTGAACACACCCAAGATGACATTTGATGAAGGATGAGATTGGATTCCAACCATCCTTGCTCTTTGTTTTTTTTCCCGATTCTATTTCAATCTAAGGTTTTTCCTCCTAGGCTCAATGTAGAGAGCATATTCTTTAAAGTTTTCAGGTATCTTTCCTCACCTTCTAACCCTGACATTTTGACCTAGCCATTTCTTTTAAAGACTACTAGGTACTTAATGTATTATCCTCCCTATTGTATTATCCTCCACTCATAGATGAGTGAAGATTCTCCTTGTTCTCTTGGAGAGAAAAAGAAAACCAGTAGAAATTGCTGAACTCCACATCCCCCTAAATCAAACACATCTTCACTCAAAGATCATACTTGCTATGTATTCTAACCAGACCTCCTAAATTGGCTGCCCTGGGTTAGAAAATTCCAAAAGGCCACTGACCACTCTCAGCATTACCCATGGAATAACTGTGTTTGTTTATATTTTAGGGAAAATTCCCAGAGAATGTATTCACTATCTTCTCATAACTATTATCTGCAGAGATCTTCATGCTGAGACCTAACGCTTCCATAAATAAGAGGTTCAGCTTTGCCGGAGCCCTACGGGAAGAGGTTATGAAATACTGGGAACTTCTTGAAGTTTCCAGCCCAAAGCCCCCTCCCTGGATTTACTCCGTGACCCCAGTGCAGATATTTCTCCCTCCAAATAAACATACCTCACATGCATAAGGGAGATTCCGCAGGTCCTTTTTAAGGATGCAGACCTTGGGAAGCAGCAAAGTATTTGTGCTAGGACAACCAGTAGAGCAGTTACCAACTCTTTCTCCTACACATCCCTAAAAGCTTTGTAAAATTTATAAGTTCATGAAAGAGTAATGTGGACTAATGAATATACCTTTTCAGGACAATTTGTTGGAAGTGAACACTTGGTTTGTGCCAGGCACTGAACTAAGCATTTTATTTCTATTCTTTCATTTAATCCCTTGAGTTAGGGTCTCCTCATTATTATTATCCTCATTTTCTTGTTTTTGTTATATTTTGTTTGTTTTTAACTTTTAGTTGCAGGAGTACATGTGCAAGTTTGTTATGTAGGTAAATTGTGTTGTGGGTGTTTGATGTACAAATTATTTCATCACCCAAGTAATAACCATAGTATCTAACAGATAGTTTTGCAATCCTCACCCTCGTCCCACCCTCCACTATCAAACAGGCCCTGGTGTCTATTGTTCCCTTCTTGGTGTTCATATATACTTGGTGTTTAGCTGCTACTTATAAATGATAACAGGCAGTATTTGGTTTTCTGTTCCTGCCTTAGTTCGCTTAGGATAATGGCCTCCAGCTCTATCTTTGCTGTTGCAAAGGACATGATCTCATTCTTTTTATGGCTGCATAATATTCCATAGTGTATACATACCACATTTTCTTTATCCAGTTTACCATTGACAGGCATTTAGGTTGGTTCCATGTCTTTGCTATTGTGAATAGTGCTGCAGTGATCATATGTGTGCATATGTCTTTATGGTAGAACAATTTATATTCCTTTGGGTATATACTCAATAATGGACTTCTGGGTTGAACAGTAGTTCTGCTTTAAGTTCTTTGAGAAATTATCAAACTGCTTTCGGCAATGGCTTAACTAATTAACATTCCCACTAGCAGCGTGTAAGTGTTCCCTTTTCACCACAACCTCACCAGCATGTTATTTTTTGACTTTTTAGTAATAGCCATTCTGACTCGTGTGAAATGATATCTCATTGTGATTTAGATTTGCATTTCTCTAATAATTAACGATGTTGAGCATTTTTTTCATATGCTTGTTGGCTGCATGCATGTCTCTTTTGAAAAGTATCTGGTCATGTCCTTTGCCCACTGTTTAATGAGGTTGTATTTTACTTGTTAATTTGTTTAAATTCCTTATAGATTCTAGATATTAGCTCTTTGTTAGATGCATAGTTTGCAAATATTTTCTTCCATTCTGTAGGTTATCTGTTTACTCTATTGATAGTTTCTTTTGCTTTGCAGAAACTCTTTAGTTGAATTACGTCCCATTTGCCAGCTTTTGTTTTTGTTGCAATTACTTTTGGTGCCTTCATTATGAAATCTTTGCCAGTGCCTATGTCCAGAATGGTATTTCCTAGGTTATCTTCAAAGGTTTTCATACTTCCATGCTTTGCATTTAAGTATTTAATCCATCTTGAGTTGATTTTTGTATATAGTATAAGGAAGGGGTACAGTTTCGATCATCTGCATATAGCTAGCCAGTTATTCCAGCACTATTTATTAAATATAGAGTCCTTTCTCCATTGATTGTTTACATTCACGTTATCAAAGATCAAATGTTTATAGGTGTGCAGCTTTATTTCTGGGTTTTTATTCCATTCTATTTGTTTATTTGTCTGTTTTTGTACTAGCACCATGCTGTTTTGGTTACTGGATCCTGTAGTATAGTTTGAAGTCAAGTATTGTGATGCTTCTAAGTTTGTTCTTTTTGCTTAGGATTGATGTAGCTACTGGGCTTTTTTTGGCTCCACATGAATTTTAGAATAGTTTTTTTCCTAATGCTGTGAAGAATATCATTGGTAGTTTGATAGTAATAATACCGAATCTGCAAATTGCTTTAGGCAGTATGGCCATTTTAATAATATTAATTCTGCCTATTTATGAGCATGAAATGTTTTTTCATTTCTTTATATCATCTCTGATTTCTTTCAGCAGTGTTGTGTAATTCACTTTGTAGAGATCTTTCACCTCCCTTACTAGCTGTATTCCTAGGTATTTTATTTTTTGTGTGGGTGGCTACTGTGAATGGGATTGCATTCTTGATTTGGCACTCAGCTTGAATGTTGTTGTTACAGAAATGCAACTGATATATGTGCATTGATTTTGTGTCCTGAAACTTTGCTGAAGTTGTTTTTCAGATCTAGGAGCTTTCAGGTAGAGACTATGAAGTTTTATAGATGTAAAATCTTATTGTCTGCAAACAGAGATAGTTTGACTTCCTCTCTTCCTATTTGGATGCCTTTCATTTTTGTTTCTTGCCTGATTGCTCTAGCTATGAATTCCAGTACTATGTTGAATAGGAGTGGTGAGAATTGGCATATTTGTCTTGTTCCAATTCTCAAGGGGAATGCTTCCAGGTTTGGCTTATTCTTTAAGATGTTGTCATAGGTGGCTTTTATTATTTTGAAGTATGTTCCTTCAATGCCTGGTTTGTCAAGGGTTTTTAACATGAAGGGATATTGAATTTTATCAAAAATCCTTTTCGGCATCTACTGATAAGGTCTTATGGTTTTCGTTTTTAATTCCACTTATGTGATGAATCACATTTATTGATTTGTATATATTGAACTAACCTTGCATCCCCGTGATAAAGCCTACTTGATCATGGTGGATTAGCTTTTTGATGTGCTGCTGGTATTTTGTTGAAAATTTTTACATCTATGTTCATCAAGGATATTGGCCTGGTGATTTCTTTTTTGGTTGTGTCTCTGCTAGATTTTGGTATCAGAATGATGCTAGCCCCATAGAATGAGTTAGGGAACAGTCCCTCCTCCTCAATTCTTTGGAATAGTTTCCACAGGAATGGTACCACTTCTTCTTTATACATCTTATAGAATTTTACTGTCAATCCACCTGGGCTTTTTTTTTTTTTGGTTAATGGGCTTTTTATTACTGATTTAATTTTGGAATATATTATGACCTGTTTAGGGTTTCGGTATCTTCCTCATTCAATCTTGAGAAGTGGTAAGTTTCCAAGAGTTTATCCATTTCTTGTACCTTTTCTAGTTTGTTTGCATAGAGGTGTTGTAATAGTCTCTGAGGTTTTTGTATTTTTGTGGAGTCAGTGGCATTGTCCCCTTTATCATTTCTGATTGTGTTTATTTGGATCTTCTCTCTCTTTTATCTAGCTAGTGGTCTATCATTCTTATTTATTCTTTCAAAGAACTAACTTCTGGTTTTATTGATCTTTATATGGTTTTTTCACATCTCAGTTTTCTTCAGTTCAGCTCGGATTTTGGTTATTCCTTGTCTTCTGCTAGCTTTGGGGTTGGTTTGCTCTTGTTTATCTAGTTCCTCTAGATGTGATGTTAGGTTGTTAATTCGTGACCTTCTAACTTTTTAATGTGGCCATTTAGTGCTGTAAACTCTCCTTTTAACACTGCTTTAGCTGTGTCTCAGTGATTCTGGTATATTGTATCTTTGTTCTCATTAGTTTCAAATAATTCCTTGATTTCTGCCTTAATTTCATTGTTTAACCCAAAGTAAATCAGGAGCATGTTGTTTAATTTCCATGTAATTGTATGGTTTTAAGTGATCTTCTTACTATTGATTTCTATTTTTATTGCATTATGGTCTGAGAGTGTGGTGGGTATAATTTCATTTTTTTAAAATTTGTTGAGAATTATTTTATGGTCAACTATGTAGTCAATTTTAGAGTATGTGCCATATGCAGATGAGACTAATGTAGATTCTGATGTTTTGGGGTGAAGTGTTCTATAGGTAGATGTCTGTTAGGTTTATTTCGTCAAGGGTTGAGTTCAGGTCCCGAATATCTTTGTTAGTTTTCTGCCTCAATGATCTATCTAACAAGTGGTGTGTAGAAGTCTCCCACTATTATTGTGTGGTTACCTGTTTCTTTGTAGGTCTCTAAGAACTTGTTTTATGAATCTAGGTGCTTATGCATTGGATGCATGTATATTTAGGAGAGTTAAGTCTTCTTATTGAATTGAACATTTTACCATTATATAATGCCCTTCTTTGCCTTTATTTATCATTGTCGGATTAAAGTCTATTTTGTCTGAAGTTAGAATAGCAACCCATGCTTTTGTTTTGTTTTGTTTTTCATTTACTTGGTAGATTTTTCTCCATCCCTTTACTTTAAGCCAATGAGAGTCATTGCATGTGAGATGGGTCACTTGAAGACAGCATACAGTTGGGTCTTGCTTTTGTGTGCAACTTGTCACTTGGTGCCTCTTCATTGTGGCATTTAGCCTGTTTACATTCAAGGTTAATATTAACGTGTGGATTTGATACTGTCACCATGTTGTTCGCTGGTTATTATTATTATTATTATTATTATTATTATTATTATTATTATTTTGAGATGGACTCTTGCTCTGTTGCCCAGGCTGGAGTGCAGTGGTGTAATCTCGGCTTACTGCAGCCTCCATCTCCCAGGTTCCAGCAATTCTGCCTCAGCCTCCTGGGTAGCTGAGATTACAGGCACGTGCCACTTGCCCAGCTAATTTTTTATTTTTAATAGAGACCGTGTTGGCCAGGCTGGTCTCAAACTCCTGACCTCAGATGATCTGCCCACCTCGGCCTCCCAAAGTGCTAGGATTACAGGTGTGAGCCACTGCGGCCAACTGCTAGCTGGTTATTATGCAGACTTGATTTTGTAGTTGCTTTATAATGCGTTGTGGGAAGTCAGGGACCCCGAATGGAGGGACTGGCTGAAGCCATGGCAAAAGACCATAAATTGTGAAGATTTCATGGACATTTATTAGTACCCCAAATTAATACTTTTATAATTTCTTACGCCTGTCTTTACTGCAGTGTCTGAACATAAATTGTGAAGATTTCATGGACATTTATCACTTCCCCAATCAATACTCTTGTGATTTCCTATGCCGGTCTTTACTTTAATCTCTTAATCCCATCATCTTTGTAAACTGAGGATGTATGTTGCCTTGGGACCCTGTGATGATTGCGTTAACTGCACAAATTGTTTATAGAGCATGTGTGTTTGAACAATAGGAAATCTGGGCACCTTAAGAACAGGATAACAGGGGTTTTCAGGGAACAAGGGAGATAACCTTAAAGTCTGGCTGCCTGTGGGCTGGGCAGGACAGAGCCATATTTCTCTTGTTACCGAAAATGGGTAAGAGAAATATCGCTGAATTCTCTCCCAAATAAGGAATATTAATAATTAACAGCTCTGGGAAAAGAATGCATTCCCAGGGCAGGGCTTCTAAAATGGCTGCCCTGGGAGTGTCTGCCTTATGCAGATGTAGATAGGGATGAAACACGCCCTAGTCTCCTGCAGCGCCCCGAGGTTTGCTAGGATTAGGAAATTCCAGCCTGGTGAATTCTAGTCAGACTAGTTCTCTGCTCTTGAACCCTGACAATGCATGCACAGCAGGACATGGAAGTTCATTAGTGATTCTAGTTCTCCCTGACCTTCTGCCTTGTGATCTTTTGTCTCCCTTGAAGCATATGACCTCTGTGACCCACACCCTATTCGTACACTCCCTCCCCTTTGAAAACTGCTAATAAAAACTTGCTGGTTTTATGGCTTAGGGGGCATCACGGAACCTGCCGATATGTGATGTGTCCCCTGGACACACAGTTTCAAAAATTTCTCTCTTTTACTCTTTCCCTTTATTTCTCAGACTGGCCAACACTTAGCGAAACAGAAAAGAACCCACGTTGAATTATTGGGGGTGAGTTCCCCCAATAATAATGTCAATGGTCTATGTACTTTAAAAGTGTGTTTTTTCGGTGGCTGGTAATGGTCTTTTTTTTAATGTTTAGCATTTCCTTAAGAACCTCTTGTAAGGCAGGTCTGCTAGTAACCAATTTCTTTAGCATCTGCTAGTCTGAAAGCGATTTTATTTCTCCTTCTTTTATGAAGGTTTGTTTGGCTAGATATGAAAAATCTTTGTTGGAATTTCTTTTCTTTAAGAATGTTTACTATAGGTAACCAATATCTTATGACCTGTGGGATTTCTGCTGAAAATTCTGCCTTTAGCCTGATGGGATTCCTTTTGTAGGTGATCTGTTCCTTCTCTCTAGCTGATTAAAAAATTTTTTTTCTTTCATGTCAACCTTGGAGTGTCTGATGACTATGTGCATTGGGGATGGTCATCTTGTATAGTATCTTTCAGGGATTCTCTCCATTTCCTGAATTTGAATGTTGACCTCTCTGTTGAGGCTGGAGAAATTGCCATGAACGATTTCCTCAAATATGCCTTGCAAGTTGCTTGCTTTCTCTCCCTCTCTTTCAGGGATTCCAATGAGTCATAGATTTGATCTCTTTACATTATCCCATATTTGTTCATTCTTTTTAATTCTTTTTTCTTTATTTTTGTTTGACAGTTAATTCACAGAACCAGTCTTCCAGCTCTGAGATTTGTTTTTTATCTCAGCTTGGTCTATTCTGCTGTTAATATTTGTTATTGCATTATGAAATTCCTGTAGTGTGTCCTTCAGCTCCATCAGATCAGTTTGTTTCTTTCTCTAAATGGCCATTTCCTCTTTCAGCTCCTATATTGTTTTATTGTATTCCTTAGATTCCTTGGATTGGGTTTTGTCTTTCTCTTGAATCTCCATGATCTTCACTCCTCTCTATATTCTGAATTCTATGTCTGTCATTTCAGCCATTTTAGCCTGGTTAAGAACCATTGCTTGGGAACTAGTGCAGTTGTTTGGAGGTAAGAAGACATTCTGGCTTTTTGAGTTGCCAGAGTTCTTGCACTGGTTCTTTCTCAACTGTGGAAGGTGATGTTCCTTAATCTTTGAAGTTGCTGTCCTTTAGATGGGGTGTTTTGCTTTTATATTCTTTGATGCCCTCAAACCCTGGGGTTTAATTGTGGTATAAGATGGTTTCAGTTGACTGGCTTCATTTTTGGAAGAATTCAGGGGCCAGGGCTCAGCCCAAACACTCCTGGACTGTGTGATTTAATGCTAGAGGGCTGGTACTGGGCCCCAGTTCTATTCTGTCTCCCCTGGAGGTTAGGAACCTGCTGCACTGGAGAGGCTGAGGAGTTTCCATTTTGCTGGCCACAACACTTATGGGGATTGCCAACCAAAGTGCTTCATCAGAACAGTGGCAGAGTTATATGTGCTGGCTTTTGCATGCAAGCAGCCACAGTGCAGTGGCACAGTGTGGTGTCTGCACATCAGCTTGGGCACAATGGTGGTAAAAGTCGGTTGGCAGTGTCCATGTGTGCATTTGCACAGACAGTGGCATGGTGGGATGCCTTCATGCCAACAGGGGCATTGCAATGGCATTCATGCACACTTACACCAGTAGTGGCAGTGTGGCAGACTGCACATCATTGGGAGCAGGGCTGTGGAATGTGCTCATGTTGCATGCACACATGTGTGCCAGCAGGGGAGGGGAGGCGAGGTCTACTTGCACTTGCATTCCTTGGAAAAACAGTGGGAGGGCTGTAGGTGAGTGTCTGCTAGCAGAGCAGGAGCAGGAGGTTGCTGTGTGGAGAGGCTGTATGCAGGCTAGTCTGCTAGGGCTCTCGGATGGTCAGGTTCAGTCTGCTGGTGAGGAAGCTATGATGAGGGCCTCCAGGAAGCACCCTGGTTGGGCATCCAAGGCTACATTAAAAGTGGGCATGGCCAGGCTGGAGCTCCAGTACAGGCCAGCAGACAGTCAGGTCCTCAGATCAGACTGGCCCCATCCCACAAGCAAGACCACCCTGCTTTCTTCAGGTCTGACAGTCAACCAAAGGCTAATGCCACCTAGAGGTACCTGGTGAGCCTTGGGTGATAAGCGTCCCTGGCTGTGCTCCACAGCAGCCATTCCTGCGCCAAACCTTGAAGCTCCACATAGGCTGAAGTACTGCCCCTGCCACCTCTCTAAGCAGCAATCCCTGCTAGCTTAAGTGTCTGTGGGAGTTGTGGGATCTCCTGAAGCTGAGATTCCAGGGGTCTATGGCAAGAGCAGACCACTCCTTATCTGTTCAACTCACCTCTTCCCCAGGGATCTCTGGGGGCCAGGAATGAGCCCCATTGCTCATCAGCCCCATGCAGGGTTCCCAGCTTACTCCCCCTTCAGCCCAGTGTCTGCATCCTCCCTTCTCCACTCTCAATGCCTTCCCTCTGACGATCTGCCTGGAGTGTGACTGTCTTCCCAATGTTCAAGTCTCTCAGTGGGAGATATTCCTCCTGGCAGCATCTAGTAGTCCTTCTTGGTCTCCCTTCCATCTCAACCTCTATTATCCTATTTTCCAGGTGAGGAATCTGAGGCTCAGAGAGATTAGATGACCGCACAGATAGCTGTGGAGTTGAAGGCTACACTGTGAGGCAGCAGTGGAGTCAAGATTTGAAGCAATCTGTCTCCAGAATTTGTCTTTTTAACCCTAAGCACAGTCTTGTGACCATAGTTATGATCTTGTTATAGCTTTGCTTTTAATCTGAGAATATTCTTGAATCACTTTGAATGTGAGTCTTCCTTTCTTATGTTACAAATGAAAGGAACTCAAGATAAAAAGGAAAATAATCCCTTTCAAAACTGCTTCTGAATCTTCTGTTGGTAGCTTAACCATGGGCTATGAAACATATAAATGATGATATTTTAGATCCTGTCATAATTTAAAAGCACTGACAAGACCTATTCTGCAAACAATTCTGTATAGCATAAATACTTTTTCTCTATCACATTTATCACATCACAGAAGTATTATGGTAAAATGCTTTACCGTAAAATCCTCCAGCATCATATATCTGCATATTTAGACAGCTGAGTTCATCTTTAAATCAGCATTACCAAATCCACTTATGAACGACTGAAACAAATTCACAACCACTCAGAGCTAACATTAGGACACTTACACGCCATTAATGTTCTACCGGGAGTTTCAAGTAACACCGTATCCATTAAGAGAAAGGAAATTATAGAAAGATGATCTTTAAGGCAATGACAAGTGAAATGGTAAATTATTTGTGCCCTAAAGGCAATAATTTTTCCATTTGGTCATGAAATATTGGCTATATTATTCTTTTAAAAGCCTGTTCTTTAACTATTATTTTATAATTTATATATTCTACATAATTTATGTTGTATATAAGTTTATGTGTAGATATATTCTAATGAAGTTTGTCTACAGCTAAATTACTGGCCTACTTCAAAACACAATACTAAGACTTTATTATTTAGAAGTCTTTAAAAGTTTGCCTCTAAATGTTTTTTGTTCGTTTTCACTGAAATATTTTTAATAATGTAGAAAATATGCTTAAGAGCGAGAAAATGATTTCAGCACATTTCTAACTATATTATATTTGGGTAAAATCCTAACTAAAGAAAAATGTTATTGCTAAGTTGCCATTAAGCTTCTCTTACTAAGAGGAATATTGCCCTGGAGTAGGGGGTCCATAAACTTTTTCTGCAGTGAGCTTTGTAGTGAATATTTTCAGCCCTCCAGACCTACTTAGCTCTGTTGTCGTAGTACAGAAGCAGTCACAGGCAATATATAAACAAATGGAAATGGTTGTGTTTCAATAAAACTTTATTTATGGAGCCTGAGACCTGAATTACATATAATTTTCATGTGTCAGGAAGTATTACACTTCTTTTTATATTATTTCCAACCATTTAAAAATGTCATAATCATTCTTAGCAAACTGGCCACACACACAAAATAAAACAGGCCCAGGCTGGATTTTACCTTGAGTTGTCTATTACTAATTCTTTCAAAAGAATATTGTATTCATGTCAAGGGCCTCATTTAATAGTTTTTGCAGGGAATTGATGAGCAGGTGAAGAGGAGAGTACTGAGAATATCAAAGGAGTTTTAGAACCTTTTTTCACAAAAAATATTATGCTCTTGACAGATGTTTTTTGCCAGAAGTCATAATCTCATGAGGCTCACACTTTACCAAAACTGAAATCTTGATTTTCCTCAAACCTGCTTCTCCTCTAATTTTCTCTATATCACAAAGCGGCAGCACCATCCATCCCCTTCTCCCTCATCACCCATCTCAAATCCATCAGCAAATATGCATGCCTGTTCCTTCTAGGAGTCCCCGGTTGCCACCACCTATTCATACCAACACTCTCTCTCACCTGAACCACCACGTTAATTCCCAGTTGACCTCCCCTCCCTGTGACCCTCTCCTCAGCAACAATCCATCTTTAGCAACATATCTTGAGTAACCATTTGCAAATCAGAAATCTGATGATTGTACACATACTAGCTGCAATCTTGGCCAAGTTAATGCAGTACCGTAAGATTCCATTTCCTCTTCTGTAAATGGAAGGAGCAATTATCCATGCTTCTGATTTGATGTGAAGATTAAATGGCTAATGTTAAACATTTAGATGATGCCTATTCTGCAATCCCTATTTGATGAACTAGGGCCCATAAGATGGTAGCTACTATCATCATTAGTATTGTCATCATCATTGTCACTCTCCTAATTAAAATGGATTGCTGTTAGAATAAAATCAAAACGTGTCATCTCTTAGGTCTTGCGGAAGCTACCTGCCTCTCCTTGCCTGCCTTATGTTTGAAGCTTGCTAAGTCTCGGCCACTAGATCTTATTTTAGTTTCTCATGCACTCCAACCTCTCCAGGACCGTCACAGCTGCACCCTCCTATTCCTGCCACTGGATTCTTAATGTAAATGTCACTTCCTCAGAGAAGCCTTTCCTGACCACTCATTTAAAAAATATTTTCCACAAACTCACACCCTATGCAATCACAGAATTCTGCTTGTTTCTTTTATAACAATTCTCATGGTAGGTTATTTGTTAATGCCTTTATTTCTATATTTTTATTAGAATATAGCTTCCAGGAAAGAGATAAGCATGCCTCCTCCATCACTGTGTGCAAATATTGGTCTTCTATAAACATTTATGGAATAAAACAAAGAAAAATGAAATCTCAGAGATATCTGCTAATTTTATTCAAATTCTGATACAGTCATTTAAATTCATCAAACTCTAAGTGGTCAATAAGGAGGCTCACTCATTCTTCTGTCCAATTATCCAGCAAACATGTATCAAGTACCTTCTGAGTTAGCCCTGTGCAAATTATAGAGGATCAAAAGCCTTGGTAGTTGCTTTCAAAGAATTCATAACATAATTGCATAAGTTGTCATTTAAAAGTACATATCAAAAATATATACATCAATGAGTCAGTATACTTATTTTCTTCAGGTTTAAGTTTTAATTTTCTTTTTCATCAAAACATTCATCATATAAAATAGCACCTCTAACTGGCACCATCAGTTATATAGTAAATATTTATTGAACATGTGTCAGCTACTATACTAAGCAATGAAATTCTACTTGGATTTCTTTTTCCTGCTACACTTCACTTTTTAAGAGAAAGAAGCAAGTATCATCCAAATAGTTATTGGATAGTCTGTTTTTTTAAAGTTTGTAGTTTTTGTCTTGGGATCTGTATACATGTATCATGTTCTGCTTTACTTTCTGCCTGGGCTACAGTCCCCACAGGAATTCATGTTGACCCTGATGCACTGCAAGGTCTTTGATACAAGGGAGAGATTATATTTTACCCAGTATTCTAACTATATCCAGAAAATATGTAGAGACATAGTCAAGAAATTTTTCACAACTAATTATTTAAAGAAAAGCATTCTTGCCCTTAAAAAGGTTAAATCTTCATAATCCAATGAACAAGGGCAGCCTATAACCAGCTGTCCGGTTGTAGGTTTTGTTTGCGAGTTCAAGTGTCACTTGGTTATTTATTTCTATTTAAGAATTATGCATGCGTTTAGAAATTGCTACTATCAGATGGTACAGTAATGATATTTTCCTGGGCCAAACCAATAGATTTTCACAATATATAGTTAATTCAGAGAGACAGTTCTACTGAATTGTCTTTATTACAAATGTGGATATTAATTAAAACTTCTGAAATGAGGTAACTTAAAAAATACACAAATACCTATCCTGGTAAAAAAAAAAGAAAAGTAATTCAATAATTGGTTAGTAAAGTAACAGGGGGGTGATGAATGTTACTATGGAAAGTGGAAGATATGAATGCACTTAAATGATCTGCTAATAACTGTGTGATCTGTGGCAATTCTACCCCTCCAGATTCAGTTTCTATACTTAAACAAAATAGAAAAAAAAACTTGTATGAAAAGATTTCTATAAATCTTATATTTCTAAAGTTACATGAATTCAATACCACTTACCTGAACATTGGTAGTGTGTTTGAATGCAAATTAACTTTTTTATTAGGTGTTAAAACATTTTTATCACTGTTGTTAAAAGAAAAACTTTAGACAAATTTAACAGAATTTAATTGAGCCAAGAAAGACTTGCAAATTGGGCACCCCCCAGAGCTAGAATAAATTCAGAGCAACTCTGGGGCTGCCACATGGTCGGATAACATTTATGGACTGAAAAAGGAAAATGAAGTACAAAAAAACAGAAGTGAGGTACAGAAACAGCTGGATTGGTTACAGCTCAGCATCTGCTTTAGTCAGAGAAGGTTTGAGCAATCGGCCACCAGTGATTGGCCGAAGCGCTCTGACTGATACAAGAGTAGGTTACAGTCTGTTTACACCTCATTAGGTTACAGTTCACTGTATGGAGAAACCTTTAGGGTGAACTTAAAATAGGAAAGGAGGCAGCTTTAGGCTAACCTTAATTTCACACTGGTAATTCACTTGCCTCCTAAACTGTTAATGTAACTACCATCACAAACTTCAACACCTCCAAGAAGAGAATTTTTCTTCTCTGTTCCTTGATTTTTTAAAAAAGAGAGAATTAAAAAGACAACATATACTTTCTCATCTCATATACTGTAGCTTTTCTATCTTTTCATCCATATGGCTGGTGGGGGGAGAGGGGTGGTGTAGGGGAGAGAGAGAGAGAGAGATTAAAAAAAAGAGAGAAATACTAGTTACAAGGCAGAATTATCTTTCTGATTGCATGAAACCCATAGATTGTTTTCTCTCCATCAGAAATCTTTTCAGTAACCTCAATCCACGTTTTGGCTTCATTTTTTATTATGCTTTAACTGGATTATGGAATAAAACCAAGTTTCGATTTGGTTTCTGTTAGATATTGTTTTTCGCAAAGGGATTGTAGCTTTTTCCTATTAAAAAGTCAAATTTACCTTCAGTGAAAACACTAAAAGAAAATTGAACAGGAATTTCAACATAAAGTGATTTTGTCATAATAAGTTAGATATACATGGGAAAGTTCAGCAACTCTCAAAGTGCTTTATATCAGTGGTCCTGATAACCACTGTGTACATGAATGTTTACACACTAAGAAATTGACTTTTGCACTTAAAGCAAATAAACTTTCAAGTAGCTATATATTAATTCGGCTCTGAATATAAGTCAGTCACTATGTTATGACACAAAGAAATAGAAGTTTAGTCCTGGTCCTAAAACTTAAAAGTATAATTAAAAATAAAAATAAAAATGAAACTCTTACAAAACAGGAAAAAATGAAAAAAAGAAGTTCAGCTGACTTTTAATAGCTTTACAAACTGAGTTGGCAACAAATATGTTCAAATGTGAAGAAAATCAGGAAACATCTCACCTGATTCTGTTTGGTAAAAAATTTGTTATGGGTTTATTTAAGACTCGTCATGGAAACATCATACCTTATTTATGACACTATGTCCTAACATGCAGACTCAATGCAAATCTTAGCTTTTTAGTGAAGCTCAAGGAAAAAGTCTTGGTGACCAACATAAGGAAGAGTCCATTTTAACATAGCAGCAAAGCATTCATGAAATCCTAGCTGGAACCAGTTCAGACAGGGACATAGGATGTGCTTTGTCGCTCATTAGGGAAAAAAGAGCCACTTATCTCACTGGACTTGTGGGGATTGGGAGCAGGAAGCTGGGTTCAACTAAGTAGCTTAGTAGAGCCATCCTGCTTCCAGGAATGGAATAGTCACTACAGAGATGGAGCAGGACTCTGACTCAGCAGTGGGAGAGACTGGAAGAGAGGCAGTGGCTACTGTGAAAGAACACACCAACTACAGAGCAGAGACAAATCCTTTAGGTAGCTGTCTTTTGAAATTCACTTTGTATTCTACCTCTGTGTAAATGTAAATGTTAAGTGCCTCCATTATAAATAACTTATAAATAATACTAACGTAACACATCCTTGATATTTACAAATAACACTGCCTAGAAATCTTAAAAGGAAAACCAAACATACATTTAATACATTTACAAGAAATACCTTTTTAGAAAATAAAATGTATATGTTTCAAAATTTGATAAGCATCTACGATGTGGAATAAGCCTACTTTTTTCACATTTGCCAGTCCGGCAAATGGGAGAGTCCTCATTTACAGATCCCATCCAATATGCCAGCCATTCTCCTGGGTTATTAAGACACTGAGATGAATATACACCCTCCCCAAACTCTAGGATCTCCTACTCTACAAAGGAGTGTGAATACATAAGTATCCAACATGCTGACACCCAAAAGTGCAACAGTAGCATAGAGGAAGTAAGGGTTCTGCTTGGAAGAAAAGAAAGTAATAAGATTTCGGATTACTCACCAGGATATAACTTGGGTGCACATCTCTCACTGTTCTCATTTAGCACAAAATCCACAGCAGCATGAAAATATGCAAACAGAGAACAGTATGCTGGTGTCATTTAGATGCACGAACTTTGATATCACACATACAGTGACATCTGAGGAATCATCACCGCACTAACATTCAATTTCCTTACCTATAAGATGGAGGTCGTATATAAACACATCTCAGACTTTGGAGCGAGATTGAGAGTGTGTATGTATAGCACTTTGTGTAGTAGCTAGCATGCAGTAAGTACAATTACTCTTGGAAATTATTTTTATTTTCTAAAGAAATAGTAGCTATAGCTTCACAAACAAACCATTTAAGGATTCTTTAATAGCCCTATGAGACTGGAGCATGAAGTTTGAAAGGAGTGGCTGTGAAGAAAGAGGCCAGATAAAGATTACACAGAGAAGTTCCATTAATGCCCCCCAAAGGAATTCCAACTTGATACAAATGTAATGAGGAAAGCCCAGCTAACATGACTATGTGCTTTGGAAAGTCAAATCTAGAGACAATAGGAAGAAGATATGGAGCAGGTAACCAATCGGGAGGCCTTTCACTGAGGGAACAGTTTCTGCTATGAAAGCAGTAGGCCGGTTTTATAATTTGTGGGTCATTTTGAATATTGTCACGGTTATTTATTATATAACTTTAATATGCATTTTAAGAGTTTCTGCAATAATTCACATGATTTTTTATGTTAAAATAATGATAAAAGTTTTTTCAAAAAAAAAAAATGCCAGCATGAAGATGCCATTTTGGAGAGATGTATTATTCTAAATACAAAGTCTATTTTGGGCCAGGCATGGTGGCTCATGCCTGTAATCCCTACACTTTGGGAGGTGGAGGCAGGCAGATCACGAAATCAGGAGTTTGAGACCAGCCTGGCCAACGTGGTGAAACCCCATCTCTACTAAAAATACAAAAATTAGCTGGGCATGGTGGTGGGCACCTGTAATCCCAGCTACTTGGGAGGCTAAGGCAGGAGAATTTCTTGAACCTGGAAGGTGGAGGTTGCAGTGAGTCAAGATCAGGCCATTGCACTCCAGCCTGGGCGACAAGAGCAAAACTCCATCTCAAAAAAAAAAAAAAAAAAAAAGTATATTTTGAAGTGAATTGCTATAAGCATTCTATGCTATAAAGCGAGATATACAGGCATTTAGATAGTTAAAGCAACTAGAAAATAAAAGTGTTTTCTTTTGTGCATCTCAGGTCAGTGTACTTTTCAATATCACCTCAATATTTTCTCTTTTCCCCATGGGAAGATGTCTGAATGCACTTTGGTGGTATTCATACATTCATACATGTTTCAAAGTGAAACAATTTCCTTGTGAAAATTTCAAATCATGAATTTGGATGGATAACCTTAAAATATGAAAGATAGGTGAAAGGAATGAAAATATATTAATATACATTTTTATAATAGTAATGTTAGAAACATAACTTTTGGTTTTGATCTCATTCAGAATATAACTGACAAGAGGTAGATGACAAGGTAGATATTTAATAGTTGTGCTCTACAAGTGAAAATGTCATATCTAATTGAATATCTTAAGCATAGATTATGTTTCACATGAACAACAAAACCACAAAGGCCTAACTTGAAGGCAAACATTGTACTTTTGTGCCCTCCAGTGGCCATTTGGAGAATATACTCATCCTCATAGAATTGTTCAAGAAACAAAGTGGCTAAGGAGGCAATGGCAAAGGAAACAAGCAAACTGTACACCCAGAGACCCTGAGGCTATTACTTTCTCATAAATTTACTGAAGTAAGAAGAGAGCTAGCAGACTTGGGAGATTCTTCAGACTGCTTCCAAGAATGCAAAGGAGCTGTTGGTTTGGACTACAGCTGGTTCTTTTGATCATTCTTGAATATACTCTTCTTAGACACTTGTTAAACAAGGATTGCCAAGCACAGCATGGAAGCTTAAATTTTCATTTCAATCAAAAAAATTATGCATGGAACACAAGTGACACTAAGCTTCTCACTCTGGGAGAGGTATCACTTCAGTCAACAGGCTCCTGGACTGGGGCTCTTTTGGGAAACCAGCAGATAGCTACCGGAATGCCAGGGAAATAATTGCACATGGATTTTGCAAGAGACTCAAAATCAAATCACACTGGCAGAGCAAAGAGTTTTGACAATAAGATTTTAATTGAATAGTCAGAGTTAGATGGAACATCCAAAATAGAAAAATACCTGTTTATTAAAATGGACATTACCTATTTTCTCATCTTTACCTTTTAGTATTAGTTTAGCCCCAGAGTTAGATGCAGTTAATAGAGCCAGGTCTGCAGAGCATCTTAGATAGATTTTGATTCCTATTTTAAATGTGGCTGGAATTTCTGATGCCATTTCTTGCATGGTCCTAGAGGGAATAGAGCCTTTGGTTTTTATACAGTCGTAGGTTTTGGTGCGGTTTTTTAAGATCAGTTTCTTGTCTTTTTATGAGAATTAAATGGATCAAAATGTCTCTAAATTTTAAAAATAAGTTGTATTTAAACCCAGTGACTGCTTAACTATTTGCATAATACTTCTGAAAACTTTTTAGTTTTTCACAAATGGAAGCTTTCTTTTACTAGGCAGACAATTCTGTTTAACAAGTGAGTTCAGCTCCTGCACCACCGTGAATTTAATAGCCTGGAGATCCTGTTTCACTTTCTGAGAGAACAGATCCTATAAATTGCATTCTATGTGCCATTCCACTTCCTGTCTGATGGTGATGCGGAAAAACAGCTGTTGTGTGGGAACTGTTCAGAGCTGTGTTTCTCAAACCACAGGTCATGGAAGGGTGGTTAAGTAGGCCCTGTTTCCCTTTCTTCCAAAATAGCACCCAAGGCTCTTCTGACCTTGCCTCCTTCCACCTCTTAGTTGTAAGCCTACTAAGGAGTAAGTTTATCCTACTTCCTTTTGTTGTGTTTATTTTTAATTGGGGAGGAATAAGTACATATCCTGGGAGAGGCTAGAGTTATCCTGAGAGACGTGCGGGGTAGATATACATATACACACACACGTACACATTTATATATATATATATATACACACACACATACACACACACACACACACTTATATATGTATAAGTAGAGTTCTCTCTTTTTTAGATAAGTGTCAAATGAATCTCATAGTCCAGGAACTAAAGCAAACCACATCTCTCTAATTTTAGTACACCCTACCTTCAAACAATATTTTCACCCTGCCTTCAAATGGTACATAGAGAGATTTAGATTTAATTATTCAATATGGAATAATAGAAACTACAAGCAAGCATTAACCCAGGTTTACAGTTACTCAAATAGCAAGGATTAAACAATATACAATGGGTTGACAAATGTGCTGTCTCCTACTGGATAGGAGACAATGGAAACAAGTTTCATTGGTGGCTTGGGCAACTGATGCAAATGTACTAGCTGGGAGATAAACCAGACCTCAGCCCTGTTGGTAGTATAGACATCATCACAAAGGATATTTTAATAATGACACTGTGGCTAGCCTTTCTCTTCCTTCCTCCTTTACTCTCTACTTGTAATTTGCATAATAAATGAAACTCCTATTTTATCTCTCATTCCAATGGCTTCTCTTAGGAAATTAATGGTTTAGAAAAATAGCTTACAGCTGGGAGCTGTGGCTCACACCTGTAATCTCAGCACTTTGGGAGGCCGAGGCAGGTGGTTCACAAGGTCAGGAGTTCAAGACCAGCCTGACCAACATGGTGAAACCCTGTCTCTACTAAAAATACAAAAATTAGCTGGGCGTGGTGGCACGCGTCTGTAATCCCAGCTACTCAGGAGGCTGAGGCAGGAAAATCATTTGAACCTGGGAGGCAGAGGTTACAGTGAGCCTAGATCACCCACTGCACTCTAGCCTGGGTGACAAAGTGAGACTCCATCTCAAAAAAAAAAAAGAAAGAAAAATAGGTTACAGTTTTTTTTTTGGTTTTGGGGGAGTGGGTAAAAACAGAATGAACTAAGGCATCTTAATAGCTGACATCCATCAAAGGGGCTGCTCTTTTGCCTGGCATTGAGGTAGCAAGCACAAGGCCATATAGAGAGACAGAATCCAAGAAATTCTCATAAAAAGCAATTAGATGACAACAGAAGGGACAAGCAGAAATTATTAAATGTTTTTAGGCTTCTGGTTAAAAAAGATATTTTAAAACCTTATCAAGTATGACCCAATTTCTTTTTGATTCAACATAAACTTACCCAACTGTATGAATAGTTGCAATACAAAATTTTGGTTCACAACAGCCGAGGCAGTATTCTCCAACCTGAATAGAAGTCTTAACTTCTAAACAATTTAGACTTTTTAAAATTATATAAATTCTACACTCGTTACTTTAGAAAATTGTGTTGCAAAAATCAGTGTTTATTCCGGATTCTTAAATTAAAAATTTATAGGGATTAGGATACTTTTTCAAGGTAAATTTCCCTTTTGATACCTTCAAAGTGTTTGATGAGCAAAAGAGCCATTAATGTTTTCAGGGCCTCCCATGAAATGAAATTAGTGTTTATGAGTCTTATCTTCATTAATTAATATTTTAAACCAAACTGTTTAACCATAATATAATGTTAATAATTTTTCTGAAACAAAATATAAGAGAATATTATGACCAGTTTCTGTGTTGAACCAAAGCTAAATTCAACAGCAGTTAGATAAGCTGAAGACAAAAGGCAAATGATAGCATATTTATTTAAAAATGAAACACAATTTAAAAAGGAAAAACAAAGAAGGAAGTACATTCCCTTGTGGGACTTTTTTGTTCTCATGGTGAGCACTTCTGTAAGGAATACGTTTTTCCTATGTTCACACTAGATGTAAGTGGGTCATAAAACATTTACGTACTAGGATGAATAGATTTTGAGCTGGGAGGCTTTAATTAGTCATGTGCAACATATTTACAAGCTTATGAGAATTAGAAAAGTCATAGGAAAATAAAATAAAGAAATTAACTGAAAAGAATGACAATAATTTAGCTAATTAGAAAATGTAATTATAGTGTATTTTCCTTCAGATTACAAACTGTCTGCATAAGCGTCCAGTAATCCTTTGAGTCTAAGATGCCTTCACTGATAATCTAGAATAGGATCAGGCAGAACCAATGAGGTAGGATATAAATATTAATAACAAACAATCCCAACATCTCACTTTACATATTCATTTATTATTCTCCTCCAATAAGCTTTTATCCATGGTTGCTAACAAACTACTAAACCGACTGATTTTTTCTCAGTGCCTAATAACAAACAACAAAGTGCCTCAAGTAAACTGTTGGAAAGAAGGAGATGTAGTTGGGAAGAAATTAAATAACTCCCATACTGGCTAACAATGTGTTGAATAACTAACAATTAGCTGACAATCACTCATCCTCTTGTTATTTATTGTTAATCACCCAAGTGAATTTACATATAAATACTGAGGGCAAAATAATAATTCCTTCTTAACCTTTTTGCTACCAAACACTGGGCATATTTATAATTATCCTGCCAAGAGCAAACTATGCCATAGGCCTTTAAATATTGCAAATGAAAGAGGTGGGGAGAAAAAATAAACATACATTTCTCATTTATTTTTCTAAAGTAATTTAATAAATTCTTTTAGAAAGAAAGATTAAAAGTTGGTAGGTCATTCATCTTGAGGTTTCTGTGAACATCATATTTGCCTCTGTAAATAAATAAGCAAAACACACTCCATTTTAATGAGATCCTTTCCAATATCCCATATTTTTAAAAAGTGACATTGCTTTCCCTTAACTGTAGAACAAAGTCAAGAAGCCTCTGTCTAGTCTTCAGGGTCTCCTATAGTGTGGCCCCAGTGACATTCAGAATACCGTGAGTAGGATTGAAGTATGACAACTGAGGCTACATTATGAAGATGTTGTGTCCTCTGCCTTACTCCCTGAGGTTGTTTGCTTTCTGGGAAAGCCAGTCACCCTATCATGAAGACACTTAGGCAAATTAAGGAAAAGCTCACATGGGGAGGAAGTGGGCCCTTCTAACAACTAGCACCAGCTTGCCAACTATGTGAGTGGGACATCTTGGAACTGCAGCTTCAATTCTAGTCAGGCTTCATATCTGCAGAGATGACATCTTTTTATATATATATATATATATATATATATATATATATATATATATATATATATATGTAAGTTCAGGGGTGCATGTGCAGATTTGTATATAGGTAAACTTGTGTCATGGGGGTATGTCGTACAGATTATTTTGTCACCCAGATATTAAGCATAATACCCATTAGTTCTTTTTCCTGATTCTCTCCCTCTCCCTACCCTCCACCCTCCAATAGGCCCCAGTGTGTGTTGTTCCCCTCTATGTGTCTATGTATTCTCATCATTTAGCTCCCACTTATAAGTGAGAACATGCAGTATTTGGCTTTCTGTTTCTGTGTGAGTTTGCTAAGGATAATGGCCTCCAGCTCCACCCATGTTCCTGCAGAGGACATGATTTCATTATTTTTATGACCGTATAGTATTCCATGGTATATATGTACCACATTTTCTTTATCCAGTATACCACTGATGGGCATTTAGGTTGGTTCCATGTCTTTGCTATTGCGAATAGTGCTGCAATGAACATCTGTATACATGTGTCTTTATAATACAATGATTTACATTCATTTGGGTGTTGCTGGATTGAATAATATTTCTGTTTTTAGGTGTTTGAGGAATCACCACACTGCTTTCCGCAATGGCTGAACTAATTTACACTCCCACCAACAGTGTATAAGCATTCCTTTTTCTCCACAACCCCACCCGCATCTGTTATTTTTTGACTTTTTAAAAATAGCCATTCTGACTGGTATGAGTATCTCATTGTGGTTATGATTTGCATTTCTCTAATCATCAATAATGCTGAGCTTTTTTTTCATATGATTGTTGGCCGCATGTACAGAAATGTCATCTTGATGGGCTAAGACAGAACTGCCCAGCTGAATTACTCCCGATTCTTGCCTCACAGAAGCCATAACATAATAAATGTTTATTGTGGTTTTAAGGCAATATATCTTGAGGTAATTTGTTATGCAGCCTTAGATCAATAATATATAACCTCTGTTAAAATTTAATGTAGAAAATGAGCTGAATAAATGTTACAATGAGTTTTATTTTAAAAACTAAGTCAACACATCTTTTTAAAAACTTGGGGTTTTTTTACTACTTACTATGAAAGTTAAGAATATTTGCACACTCCATATTTCATGGTACTTAATTTTTTGCATATGAAGCCTCAAATATAAACTTTATTAATATTATTTTTAAAAGAAAACCAGAATATGAACTAGGTGTTAAGTTGTATTTATTTTAAAGTAATCCAAGAATTCATATGAATATTCACTGTCAGTGAAAAAATTAAATCAATAAATGAGGAGCTATAATATCAGATATTTTTTACTTGTTTTACATACACAAACAAGATGATAAGTTGATCTAAAACAAGACTTAGAAATCAACTGCATGTGTGCTACAGGCTTAATATTTCTAAATATTGTAACAAATGCAAAATAAGACAGTTTCTTAATTCAAGGTGCTTTTAGCCTTATTTGTTAGTAAAAAGCTAGCAAACACTAAAAATTAAGGGAGATATTTGGGCTATTGGATTAAGTGCTTTCAGAAAACTGAAGAAATAAAACTAAAGCAGAGGTGGTTAGGTGTTGATGAAAAAGGTTTGCATAGATGGGTAAATATCATTGATTTATGTTGGGCTTTGGAGTCGGTAAGGGTGGAGATGAGTGTATTAGGTCACCAGCTGCTCCTCCTTCTCCCAGAGTCAGGGGAATTGGGTGAGTGGGTAAGGAGGCCTTGCCTTCCAGTAAACACTCCTTGATGTTCCCTTAGAGTCATCCCCTTGAAGACTCCCATGCCTTTGATGACACCAGCAGGGGTGACCCCTTTTTAGCCATCAGAATAGTTCACCCATGGGAGCACGTGTGAAACATTAGCCTGCTTCTGCCCCTCTCCTGCTGTTTGGTGCTGCACCAGTATATTCTGAGAAGAATGGGGGTCCAGAGAGGGATGGTTTTTAGTCTTCCAGTAATGCATGGGAACCAAAAAGTCAATCTGTAATTGATCCCTAAACTCCAAGCCTACTATAATGACATGAATTTCTGCCTAGATTCATGGTATTTTGTATTTTACAGTCTTTCATTTTCTGACGAATATTTCTCAGTGCAACTCTTCACCATTGGAAACACTAACCAGGAGTGAGAATATGGGATTTTCTAGATAGATATGTAGATGAATGTATAAAGAGATGGATGGGTGAGAATCAGATTGTGGTTTAGCACAGGTTTCAGAGTCAGTCTGCCTGCATATAAAACCCAGTACAACTCCTTACAAATCATGTGACCTTGGAAAGTTAGTAAATTGTCTGTGACTCAGTTTTCCCCTGGGGGATGTAGTCATTTCTTGTGACAATTAAATGACAATAAGTATAAAAGACTTAGAATAATGCCTACCACATATTATGCAGTCGTTAGATAAAACAGCTGTTTGCGTTTGGTGGTGCTGTTGATAGGAAAACATATTGCCTTGTAGTAATACTTGATGTTATCCCAACTTTGCCTTATCTTTATATCATCCCAGGTGTATAAAAACTCTTACCTGTCCTATAGGCTAATCCAGTTTGTCATTCTTTTGGAACATTTGACTTTTACTGATAGCCATATTGGCTTATCACTGGTTTGACCTACACTAACATTTCACTGTGTACCAGCTCATATTCCCTTTCGCTTACTTCAGGGCATCACCCTAGAAATTCTTTTCTCTTTTATGTGAATATTTTCCTCGCTCCAATCTTTAAAAACCAACCTACCAACCAACCAAACAAAAACACTTTATCTCCATATCCCTGCTTTGACTTCTAATCCAGTTCTTTGTTCCCATTTAAGAAAATTTCTTGAAATACATATAAACATAGCATTTCCAATTCCTCACCTCCCATCCTCTCCCGGAGCTTTTATCCATACTGCTCTACCAAGGTCACTAGTGACCTCCGAGTTCTGAAATTCAAGTTTTGATTATCACGTCTCACTTGAACCATCTGTAATTATTGACTCAGTTGACCACTCTTCCTCCTTGAGACATTTTCTTCACTTGGCTACTAGAACCCCATATTCTCCTAGTTTTCTTTCTTTCCCATTAGCTGTTCCATCTCTGCTACTTTGGTTGGTTGGTCCTGAGCACTTCCAATAGTTGCATGTCGGCATGCTTCACAACTCAATCCTTGATCTCCTCTCTTCTCTATCTATCCTTTCATCCTTGGTGATCTTCAGGTAGTCTCACAGCTTTCGATACGCTCTACGTGCTGACAAATTCCAGATTTACGTTTCCAGCCTGGATTTATCTTTTCAACTTCAGACATCTAGCAACCTATTTGAAAAATCCACTTGGACAAATCATAGACATCACCCTAAAATATCAAAACTGAACTACTTTTTCTCTAAGCCTGTTCCTCTTACAATTTTCCCTATTTTACTAAAAAGAACTCCATCCTTCCCATTCATGAGGCTCAAAATTTCAGAATCATCCTTTTCTTTTTTCTTTCACTCACATCGTATCTTGGTCCAACAGCAAATCACATTAATTCTACCTTAAAAATGTATCCAAAACCAACCTCTTGGCATTAACACTGCAGTCTAGGCCACATCTTTTGCCTGGATTATTGCAATGACTTCTGACTTATCTTCATATTTCTGCCTTTGCCTTCCTATTGCCTGTTTTCAACCTTGCAGGCATTTTAAAATATAAATTAGAGGACAAAACCAGCTGCTCAGAGCTCTCCAGAGGCTCCTTTTTCAGAATAAAAGGCAAATCTTTACAATGGTCTACAAGGCCCCAGACAACTTGCACCCCTTTCTCCACCTTGCGTCCCATCTCATTGCTTCCTCCTCTCCTCTGCCTTCAGAGGAGACTGTTCCAGCCACTATAACTGTCTTGCTAATTGTAACACATATCAGACAGACTTCTGCTCCAGAGCAACTGCAGTTTCTGTTTTCTCTACCCAGAATACTCCATCCTCAGATCCCACGGGGCTCACTCGTCCATCTCCTTCTCAATTGGACCTTCTCTAATCTCTTAAACTAAAATTGCAGCCCTCTGGTTTTTGTTCCCACACTCCCTAGTACCCTTTATTTGTTTAATTTTATATATATTTTTTATTTTTCCATAGGTTACTGAGGTTCAGGTGGTATTTGGTTACATGAGTAAGTTTTTTAGTGGTGATTTGTGAGATTTTGGTGTACCCATCACCCAAGCAGTATACACTTCACCATATTTGTAGTCTTCTGTCCTTCGCCCCACCTCCGACTCTTCCCCCCAAGTCCCCAAAGTCCATTGTATCATTCTTATGCCTTTGTGTCCTCATAGCTTAGCTCCCACATATCAGTGAGAACATATGATGTTTGATTTTCCATTCCTGAGTTACTTCACTTAGAATAATAGCCTCCAATCTCATCCAGGTCACTACAAATGCTGTTAAGTCATTCCTTTTTATGGCTGCATAGTATTCCATCTCATATATATATGAGATATATATATATGCATATCTCACAGTTTCTTTATCCACTCATTGATTGATGGGCATTTGGGTTGGTTCCATTATTTTGCAATTGTGAATTGTGCTGCTATAAACATGTGTGTGTAAGTATCTTTTTCAAGTAATGACTTCTTTTCCTCTGGTTAGATATCCAGTAGTTGGATTGCTGGAACAAATCGTAGTTCTACTTTTAGTTCTTCAAGGAATCTCCACCCTGTTTTCCATAGTGGCCGTACTAGTCTACATTCCCACCAACAGTGTAAGTGTCCCCTGTTCAGCACATCCATGCCAACATCTACTGTTTTTTGATTTTTTTGATTATGGCTATTCTTGCAGGAGTAAGGTGGTATTGCATTGTGGTTTTGATTTGCATTTCCCTGATCATTAGTGATGTTGAGTATGTTTTCATATGTTTGTTGCCCATTTGTATATCTTCTTTTGAGAATTGTGTATTCATATTCTTAGCCCACTTTTTGATAGGCTTGTTCGTTTTATTTCTTACTGATGTGTTTGAGTTTGTTGTAGATTCTGGATATTAGTCCTTTGTCAGATGTATGGATTTTGAAGATTTTCTCCCACTCTGTAGGTTATCTGTTTACTCTGCTGACTGTTCCTTTTGCCATGCAAAAATGATCTTTAGTTTAATTAGGTCTCAGCTATTTATCTTTGTTTTTATTGCATTTGCTTTTGGGTCCTTGGCCATGAAATCCTTGCCTAAGCCAATGTCTAGAAGGGTTTTTCCAATGTTTCTTCTAGAATTTCAGTAGTTTCAGGTCTTAGGTTTAAGCCCTTAATCCATCTTGAGTTGATTTTTGTTTAAGGTGAGAGATGAGGATCTAGTTTCATTCTCCTACATGTGGCTAGCCAATCATCCCAGCACCATTTGTTGAAAAGGATGTCCTTTCCCCACTTTATCTTTTTGTTTGCTTTCTTGAAGATCAGTTGAATGTAAGAATTTGGGTTTATTTCTGGGCTCTCTATTCTGTTCCATTGGTCTATGTGCCTTTTTTTGTGCCAGTACCACACTATTTTGGTCACTGTGGCCTTATAATGTAGTTTGAAATCAGGCCTAGTACCACTTTCTTGCCTAATTTTTCTCCACAGCACTTACCACATTTAATATACTATATTTAATTTGTTTCTTTGTCTCCTCCACCAGCATGTAAGTCATGAGGGTTGATTTTTTTTTTTTTTTTTTTTTGGTCTGTTTTGTCCACTGTTCCATCCTCAGCCAGCATCTATAACAGTGCCTGGCATATGCTTATTTTTATTGGCAATTTGCTAAAAGTACTTCAAGATATCATAAAACTGCCTGATTCTGCTGAAAACATAGACAATTTGAATACTGTTTTGATTACAAAACTCAGATTACTTAAAATGTTCAAAATAATTTCAAGGGTTTTTATTTTACCTTGTCTTAGTTGGTTCAAGTTATTTACCACAGTCTATGAAATGCCTGTTAGCATAACTGACTTGCATGATTTACCAGTCTCAAGAGAGTTAGTTAGATTGATAAACACTAAAAAGATTACAGAATTTCCCTGGAATCATAGTTTGTCCCTCACAGCAGGATTATTCTGTTATTAAGCTGAGAATAATTGCTGTCACCTTTAGCCACTTGGTTTTTATTATAAAACATGCAGAGCAAAGGTGATGTTTTACCAACTTTGAAAATGTACTTTGTTGTTTTAGTCAATTAAAATCGTATTTCCATGCTGAAAAATAATGACTGAAAAATGTGTGTCATAACCAGACATACAATAGGCCAAACCTGCCCCAAGCATCCTCAGGGGTGTGAGTCATTTGCAGAGATGGCTGAGCTCCTGATCACAAGATGCACAGTGAATGCCATTTTCATTTCCCAGAGACTCCAGAGTAGGAAAAATCTTTATATTCCTTCAGGACTATTAGGTATCTTCTATATATCACAAAGGAACAGGTCAAAATCCATGAAAAAAAAATATTGAAAACCTTTGTGAATAGGGTCAACATGTCAGTCATAATCACCAAAGGAACCTAAGATTTATTCTTGAATTCCTTTGAAAATGTGCAGATGCTATTAAATATCCATAGATTCCATCCAATATTACAGTGAAATAGGCAAATAGAAAATCCTAAATTGCAAGAGATCTTATATTCTGTCAATGACACATGTTAATTAGTGGAATAAAAATGTAATTGGAGAATTTTAACATCTGGTCCTTGAAGCAGTTCAACAGGAATGAGGTGTTGTTTTATGTATTTTAATTAATGAATTATCATAATCAAAGCAAGACAGTATATGAAAGCAGCATAAAGATAGAAGAAGCTATTTCCAAATTCCCATCACATTATTTTTAAGGTTTTTAGTTCTATCTCTGGAAAAATAAGGAAATGTTGCTTACCTGACTAACAGTGGCACCATCTAAGATTATTTTTTTCTTGAGGTGATGCATTTCATAATGTGCTATTTTATTACAAAGAATAAAAATATAGTCGATCCCCTGTATCCTTGGGTTCCACATCATTGGATTCAACCAACCACAAATCAAAAATATTAGAAAAAGTTGCATTTGTGCTGAACGTGTACGTACTTTTCTTTCTATTATTCCCTAAACCACACAGTGTAACAACTATTTACATTGTAAATAAAGCATTTACATTGTATTTGTTATTATAAGTAATCTAGAGATAATTTAAAGTGTATGGGAGGATGTGCTCAGGCTATATGCAAATACTACACCATTTTATATCAGGGACTTGAGGATCTGTGGATTTTGGTATCCACAGGAGATCCTGGAACTAGTCCCCCATGATTACCAAGGGATGACTGTATGTTCTATTCGGAAATGAGAACCCACTGCATTTAGTAAAATATAAAGACATGAATAATAGAAACATCTTCTATAAGCAGCACAAAAACCATAGCATAGCATTGCAATGATAGATTAACAACAAAACATAGAAGTTTACATTTTCTACTTCTGGGTGAAGTTGCACTGCACATGTGCCCAGTTATATTATTATTGTCGTTCTCTGGGTAATGCATGAGAAATCATTTTGTAAGCAATGAAAACGTGGTAATTTCCTTGTTACTTCTTAATTTGTGTTTCTCATTTCAGATCTCTTTCCCTTTCCAGAGGAAGTTAGCGATGCCATAGCTTTAATGTCTGTTTTAGCTGTAAAACTCTAATGTTCACTTTCTGTTAGAAAATCTAAAGCAGGTGATACATAATTTCTCATGATTTGGAATTTTTAAAAGGCAAGTCAATTTGAAAGTCGAGTGTGGGTAGGTTAAGGGGAAGTCAGAACACTGGTGATGTTTTCTTGAATAAAAAGAAAACCTTTCATCGTAATGCAATTGTCAACTGCATCACCGCCATAATCATTATAGTCTCACTTTCATTCACTTTGTTTAAAATCCAAAAATATTCCGATTTGGATTTTCAACAGGAAGTAAAAAGAAAAAAAAAAAAAGAAATGAAGAGGTTGCAGGTAATCCAGGGATTTAAGCCACTGCGTTGCTGATCTCAGAAGGAATCTGGTCTGGAAGGAGGAGACCTGAACTAAAGGAGAGGGGGTTCTTGCTCTTAAACTCTTAGAGAAAATCTTTTCACTTGGAAACCCTACTTTTTTCCATTCATCCCCACTGGGTAAACTGATGAAATTTAGCCTGAGAATAAGAGGCCTGTATTACAAGTTTTTCGCAGTGGTTCTTAATGCTCTTCTATGCGTTTCCTGTTTCATTTTACCTGAGCAAACATCTGCTCCCCTTTACCAAATGAAATTATATGAAAGGATATGGCACAGTGCCAGGCACGTAAGTAGCTGCTCAATTTTAGTGGAGCACATGGACCTGTAATAATAATAATAACAATAGTATCATACACACAGTGCAAAGCTTTTTCTGACAAGTCTTAGCTTGCTCTTGTGTGCCCATATCTAGAGTACTGAAGACACAAGTCAGAATCTGTGCAAAAGAGACCAGGATCCTCAGGTCTGCATCACTGGGCAGAAGTGGGTGGTTGATAATATTTGCTGGAATAAATAGCAATGAAACACCTGCACTAAGTGAATTCCAATGGCTTATCATGTCAGTTCATCTCAGAAACATTAGCCTTTTTATGAGTTTTTATTCCACGGACATAGCATATCTCCAAGTGATATTAATTGCATATTAACAGCATAACTAATAAACTCATATGACATGATGAAATGTTGCAAATATGCTTTGATGGAGCCTAAAAATTAGATCTTTTATGTACTATTTTTTTTCTGTTGTCATTTGTCAGTAAAAGTGATAAAGAAGGGATTTACTCTCTTTTCTATTTACTTTATTTTCAAAATTTACCTCTGAGAATGTCCCCCCAATAAACATTACTCAAAGGGGTAAAGACATTATAAAAGACCTTTTTATCAAAAGAGTATTCAAAATGATTTGCCAAAGGCAAGAAAGTAGAAAATCTGAGATTTAGCTTTCCCCTTCTGAAAGGTACACTTACAAATTTCTGGTCAGCATGAGATACCCATAGCTTTCACCTGCATATTACTGAAGAAACCAATGATATCCTCTGTACCTCTGGAACGTGGCCAGGTCTTTTCCCATTTCCCAATGAACCACCCTCATGATGGCTTTAAGGAGGTGAGTCATACTGAGTAAGCCCCAGGAAAATGGAAGAGGGCTCTATCTACAGGATGGAGTCCCTGAGTGGCTTCTTGGCAACTCTGATTTTGGCAACAATTGGTCCTCAGAGAGGACATCTCAGACTTTGTGAATGCCTCTCAGGAATCTTTTTCAGGCATTTCCAGCCTTTGGATTATGATGCCTGTTGCCTGATTCTGTATCTATTGCCTGACTGTGGCTTAGAGCATATTGATGTATCATCTGTCTCCTACAAGCTCAGGGAATAGTTGAAGGTAAGCGTCTTGTGCTGAAGCAGCATGAGGACTTTATGCTTTACTTTAGTCCATGTGATGGCTCGTAAATTCCATATTTACTGAGAGCACAGTAGAATTGTGAAAAGTATATTAAATTTAAATTTCAAAAAGGGAGTCTTCACCTACCCTTCTTTTGATAAAGAGTCTAGAATAGATTGTAGAAATCCCATGCTTCCTTCATTATATATTCCATCATTTTTAGTTTGGTCCTTTTATTCGCTGGTACCTGATTGTATACAATATGGTTCAGAAATTAAACTGTGAAAAAAAGCATAAATTGCAATATACAGCAAAGTACAAAGAGTTAACAAACTTTACCAGGACCAACATAAAAACACCAATTAGAACATTTTGAATAAAGAAACTGAGTATTAGGGAAAGGGTCAAACCCCAACATTATGGCATGTTTGGATATTCATATGTGCCTACATTGACTTTATATAGTAACACCTTATTTATCTCTAGTTTGCTTGCCAAGCAACTCTCATACCTAGATCCCAGCCAAGGGGTGAGGGAAGTGGAAACTTAGATCAGCCAAAAATTCATGGACAGAATATCAGGCAATTAGTATTAACAAAACAGTACATGGCACTAGCAAAAACTCCATGAAAAATAATGATCATCTTTTATTATTATTACTAATAATTGCTTATAGCTTTGTTTCACATGCATTGTCTCATTTATTAATATTTATGATAACCCACTGAAGTTGGTTTGTTGATCATACCCATTAAACAGTTGAAGAAAACTGAGGCAGATGAATTAAGTAGCTTGTTTAGGTGGCCAGTGAGTAATGGAATTGGGATTTGTCCGAAGCAGACTGGCTCCAGAGGTTATGCTTCAGTTGTTGTATATTACTGCCTCCTTTATGCATCTTCATGCCAGGTACTCATCGCTCACATGGATATAGTATAGGGACAATTCTCATAAAATTGGCTATCTGGCTTTATAGCTTATAGAAAACAAGTATATTTTGGTCAGAGATGGGGAGTTAAGACAGGTTCCTTGACCCTATCAAAAGATAATGCTTAAAGTCTGATCAACTAATAATGCAAACCATAGAAGTTTTATTGGAGTCATCTTAAATAGAAGTAACACCACAGTGATTGTTTATTCAAATGTTGACCAGGCATCATCCTCTGAATGTTCTGCTACATAGATTATGCCTTAATTGGTTGGAAGAAAACAACTATCCTAGAAATACTGATTATCTAATTTTTTAATGGGGCAAGAGAAATCTATGTGGTCATTAGAAGGGATAAACTTCAATAATTTGAATTATGTGCTTCTTCATGGAGCACCCCATTTTTGATGGTGTTAGGTAATTAGGTGTTACTATTAAAGGCGTATTTATATTTTGGCTGGGTGTGGTGGCTTACACTTGTAATCTCAGCACTTTGAGAGGCTGAGGCAGGAAGATCACTTGAGCCTAGGAATTTGAAATCAGCCTGGGCAACATGGTGAAACCTGGTCTCTACAAAAAATACAAAAAATTTTGGCCAGACATGATGGAGGGTGCCTGTGGTCCCAGCTACTCAGGAGGCTGAGGCAGGAGAACTGCTTGAGCCCAGGAGATCAAGGCTGCAGTGAATCATTATCTCACCACTGCACTCCAGCTTGGGCAATAGAGCTGGATCTTGTTTAGGAAGAAAGAAAGAGAGAAAGAGAGAGAGAGAGAGAGAGAATATTTATCAACATGTTTAAAAGATTCCGGATCTAGAAAGTATCCCATTCAGCTTACTTTCCGTAATACTTAGGGCTTAGATTAATGACTGAAGAGTCTTTTGCTTATTAAGCAAACTTTTGATTCACCATTACGCTAGGTAACAAATTTCATTCCTTATATTACCTAAGAAAGGTCTTATCTCTGAACAAATACTCTAGACTGTTGGATTTAAGAATAGATAGATAGTAATAGAACTCCACTTCCTGTATACAAATGTATTTCCTAAACACACATGAGAATATATGTTAGCAGCCTGAAACCTAAGATTGCAGTGATTCTTATTGCTGCTCATTTCTGTTTAAATCTTTGTTTCCTAATCAGCAAGTAACACTCTAGAAATTAACAATAACATTTATGAAACTATTTCAAGTCCTTTCTCTTACTGGAAACAGATTTGAACCTTTTCTAGCTTCATGCATAGGATGGAACAAAATTCAGGGGGAAAAAAGTAAACAGTGCAAGCCAAATAACTCAGTTGTATCAGGGTCATTTTGTTTTCTTTGTTGGTGCTTTGATTCTTCAGACTTTAGCAAGAAAGACCTGTAAGAATGTTGTTTCTACACTTTGGGAGGCTGAGGCTGGCGGATCACCTGAGGTTGGGAGTTCGAGACCAGCCTGGCCAATATGGTAAAACCCCATCTCTACTAAAAGTACAAAAATTATCTGGGCATGATGGTGGGCGCCTGTAGTCCCAGCTGCCCAGGAGGCTGAGCCAGGAGAATTGCTCGAACCCGGGAGACGGAGGATGCAGTGAGCCGAAATCACGCCATTACACTCCAGCCTGGGCGACAGAGCTAGACTCCATCTCACAGAAAACAAACAAAAAAACAAAAAACAAAAAAAAAGAATGTTGTTTCTAAAACAATTCTCAATATAGCAGTGGAATTTTTGGCTCCAGAACATCAATGTATCTTTTTCATATAAAACAAAACTCCACTGATAATTATCTATTTTGTATTATGTATCTTAAGTGGTATCTTTGTGCAAATAGTATATGCTATTGAATAATTTCTTTACTACCAGAATATCCTTTATAGTTCAGTAAAAATAGAACAATTACTGCTAAAAATAGATTCTCTCAATTTGCAATTGTTTGCCCCATATTTCATATATTTACATTAAGGTTGGTTCATATTTTGTTTTTCTTGTGAGTGGCCAAATATCACAAGTACTACAGAAATGAAGATACCATGTGACTACTTCTGCTTCTGTTCAGGAGGGACAACCCCTCCCTGTGGCTTCACACACTAAGTCCCTCAACTTCCTCCTAGCATACTTCACTGGACACTGCTCCAAGTGCCAACACTCAGGACAAGTTTCTAAGGCTTCCACCTCCAGTTCAGCAATTTCCTGTTATGATGAGGTCAAAGAAAGGTTTTCTATCCCTGTGAATCTGCAAGTTCTACTATGTCTGTTTATAACTGCAAAGTTAAAGGATGGTAAATAAGACTGAGAATCTAATCAGATACTGTCTGTTCTTTGAAAACATTAAGTGGACATTGAACATCCCCATTGTTAAGACTGGGAAAGAGAGGCAACAAGTCAAGGTAGTACTCCTATCACTTTATATAGTTTCTTCTATTATCAAAAAGCCTTGCAAAACCCAATTAATTCACTTAGGCCACGTGAATTTGGTAGTTATTAACTCTTGAGACAAAACTTAATAACTTAGGTGAGGAAAAGGGAGCCAAAAAAAAAAAAAGAGAGAGAGAGAGAGAGTAGTGAGAATAGCATGTGGCCAAATATTCAACTCTGTATCTGAAAACTGTGTGGGAAAAAGGAAGTCAAATATGAAAAAAAATCTCCAGCTGTTAAATGGCATAAAGAATTGTCATAATAGTCCTGAATGCCCTCTCCCGGTTTCTTTCATTTTACTTTATTATTTACCAACAATTAAAAAATGGGGAAAATTATTTAGGGCTGTTCAACTAGATATATACAAGTGTAGAGTGAGGAGCTTTATGACATGAATGTCAGTTGAAGTGTTACAGCAGCATTCATCTGAACTGGCATATGGCTAAAGTGAAATCTGATTGCAGTTTTTTTCCCAAACTTCTGTAACGAGTGATGGATATGCTCAGAGAAGCAATTATTATAATAATTTTGTATACATATAGAAAAGAAAAGACATTGAGTTGTTCCCCCTTCACCATTGTCTCTTCACTCCTGTGATTTGTGGGAAAATGTATGGAAAGGCACCAGTTTCTAATATTATAGTCATCTGCTCAAATCCTGCTCAATGAATTTTACTGTGACCCTTTTGAATGACTGTGCAGAAACCTTAGCAATGTGGAAATTTGTAATCCCTTTATAAAGTTATCTCATTTTGAGAGGGACACCTTTCCAAGGTAAAAGTTATGAAGAAGATCACAATTCAATTAAGCTTATTTTGTTACTGTCATCTCCTATAAGTATGCACTGCATTAAAAACTATAGAATGACTATATTGGCAGGATCAAGGTTCACATATTGTTAGTGATCAGTCGTATCAATAATATGGCACTTGAGACGATGTGATGAAAATGGCACTTATCTCTGTAGTCTTCTTCTTCCTCAGAATGTCGTAATTCTAGTCTAATCATGAGAAAAACATCAGACTATCCCAAATTGAGGGACATTCTACAAAACACTTGTCAAGTATTTCCCAAAAACAAGGAAGGGAGATAAGACACATAAATACAAGATGATATTCTGGATGGGATCCCGGACCAGAAAACGGACCATAAGTATAAGCTAAGGAAATCTGAATAGAAGTATGGAGTTTAGTTTCAAAAGGAAACAAAACCCTATAGATTGCTTCATCATTCAAGTTTAAAACAAGTTTTATTGATACACCATTCAGTTTTTCGGCAGCATCATGGAACAGTGCCAAATTTTGCATCCAATGGCAGTGACTTGATAACAAATGTGAGATGTTTCCTGGGACTTAATTCATTTGATTAACGCACCAATCACTATTACCAAACAACTTAACATGGTAAAAATTTTGCTCCATTTTATTCTTTTCTGCTTAGTAATTTCTATACTAAGAATGATATACGGGCTTTCTCCATTTCAAGAATGGATGGTGTTCTCAAAGACCATTTGAGAACAGTTGTTTGGACCCTGGATACATTTTCCTGTGATACTTGTATACTAGGTAGTAAGTGTCTTGTCACATACATATCAAATAAATACTAATGGTTCTTTAAAATATACATGTGATTATTACCATTGGTAATTAACTGCTGTATGGACTTACTTATGAATTTCATTTTAAAATACTGATGCCTAGTCCCAAATCTCGAAGTTTTATCAAGTCTGTTTTTCACACAACCCATATTCTAATATGAATCTTGGGAAGGGAAGGAACCTCTGGTCTGTTATAGTTCTATTTCAAACATCCAAGATGTATTTTCCCCAACTACTGTTTGGGCATTAAATCAGGGTCTCCTGCCTGCCTGTTTTGCATGCCAGGAGTTGAAAGCAGGACTCCATGAAATGAAAACCTCTGGTATTATTTTCCCGAAGCAAGAGCTTTAGGAGCCTAGGATTGGAGGACAGGATTGGGAAGAGGACCATTGAGTAGCAAAAAGAGAAACTACAGGTACCAGGACTCTGCAAAGTTTGTATCTCTCACGACACTTGGAATAATAGAACTGTCAAGCTGTGAGTGAGCTTCGTAGACATGTCCAATGCAAACCCTTCGTTTTGCAGAAAAGGGGATATCTTGCACAAGTTGGCCTGGGGCCAGCTTCCTGATCATTTCTTTTGTTATACTCCTAGAGGCCATGGAGGGTAACTTGTAATCTTATTTTCTTCTTTCCACACATTGCATTATACTGTCTTTTTATTGTTTGACCCACTACAACCATGACTATATCCCTAAGCCTTCTGTACATGAAGTTATGCAAAATTCATCAGAGATTTTCTATTCAGAAGATCGCTGCTAGTAACCATAGAGAAAAGCTGCAGCCTGGATTCTTATAAACATGAGAGAACACAGCAAAAATTTGGAAGCCAGAAATAAAAGCTGACTTCTAGTGTTTAAGTCCTGCCTTAACTTTCTGTTCCCAGTTCAATATTTCGACTGATCCCTTTGATTAAGATTATAATTAAGACTAGTTTTAAGGTTTAAGATTAAATGTTTCCATCTTTCTTTCAATACTTTTAACCTCCATTTAACAAATGACCTGCAAAACAAAGCAAAGACTCTTCTTAGTCTTCGGGTAGAAAAGGGATTTTTAAATTTGAAGGCAAAACGTGATCTGTCTTTAGCTATCCCTTCTTTAGAAATGAAGGCTATGGCAAAGATGTCCTCATGGAAATTGCAATGAGAGCTCTGTAGTAATGCATGATTTTTCCAGGGTGGTGTGAAGCAATAACATGAAGATGAGGGACGTTTACCTGCAGGCCTGAGTTGCTGCAGCAGTGAAAGCAGAAGGAGGAGTCATTTTCATCTATCTTCTTTCTCATTAAACCTCACCTCTCTGGCCCTGGGTAGCCATGCCATAATAGTCACCAACTCTGGACCACCCTGGTCTACAATAAAAAGCAAACAACTCAGGACTGAGGTTCAGAGAGATGCAGAAGAAAATGAAGAAATTAACTTGCACTGAGATGAGAGAGAATTTCCTCAGATCCCAGCTTCTAATGGCTGTGCATTTATATAAAGGAAATATCTATTCTGGCATGAATAAAGTTGAGAACTTCATGCATTTTTGTTTGAATACATATATGAGATTATTTATATTCTGTAAAGCAAAAAAGAATCATCACTAAATAACTTAATAAATGAACTTTTCATTATGGCCAATGATTCCGTTAAAGTAACATATACCAAAAGGGAGAAAACCTTGAATTCTGTTCTTGCCAGTTCTTTATTCATGGACCTTTTTTAGAAAAAGAAAAATTTGGCCAGGCACGGTGGCTCACACCTGTAATCCCAACACTTTAGGAGGCCAAGGTGGGTGGATCACTTGAGTTCAGGAGTTGGAGACCATCCTGGCCAACATAGTGAAACCCTGTCTCTACAACAACACAAAAATTAGCTGGGTATGGTGGCATGTGCCTGTAGTCCCAGCTACTCAGGAGGCTGAGGCAGGAGACTCACTTGAACCCAGGAGGTAGAGGTTACAGTGAGTCCAGATCACACCACTGCACTCCAGCCTGAGTGACAGACGGAGACTCAGTCTCAAAAAAAAAGAAGAAGGAGAAGGAGAAGAAGAAGAAAGAAGAAGAAAAAAGAAAAGAAAAATTTATTTCAAACTGTAAAAAAATTTCAAGATTAATTATTTAAAATGAATATTTCCCAATACATTTAAAGCTGACAATGGGTAGCATATTCTCATTCATCTTTTACAAATGCGGCTCTGATATTTGAATTTTTAAAACATCTCTTTTGAGTACCTGTGGACTTTCATTTTTGGCCTTTAATTTTATTGGAACACACACAGGCAGGAACCACATTGTAGGCAAGAACACGTAAGTGCTTAGCTGTAGGGAGGCCAAAATTGTTCTAGGCTGAAATGTGTAGTAAAAGAACACATTACTCAAATATATTTTATAACTTTTATATTTGCCTTTGTTTTTCAAATATAAGGACATTATAAAAACTGCAGATAGAATCAGATAGTAAAAATTATTACAGCCCAGAAGTCAGAATGGCAGTCTTCTATGCCTAGGTCTTTATGACCTTAGCTAAAGTCATTTAACATCTCCAGATTAGTTCCTTTATTTAAAAAAAAGCAATGTGGAGGTTAAACTAGATGAGGTCCACTGTTTTGAAGTGTGTTGGCATTTTAAGATTTTGAGATAAAAACATCTTTAAAATGGTGACTCTCTGCTGTCATGTTTAAAAGGAAAATTATTTATTTGGAATAAGCATAAATATGCTATGATGTGAAACATGCCCAAGGTCCTAATTTTTCCGGTGTTTAATTATTGAAACCAATCACTTATCAGCAGCTGGTTTACCCAGGTGCAAAATAGAAGTAAAAGTATTTGTTATCTTATCTTCACAAAGAATCAGCCAGGATAAATAAGAGAGATTTTAAAGTCGTAGAAGAAAGGTGCTTTCTAAATACAGAATATTTGCATTACTGTCATTCTTATTATGCAGCAGATATACGAAATGCAATTTTCCTGTATATTCCCGTTGGCTATAGCTCCTCAAGAAAATGTATTTGAAAAATAAGTGGAACTATTTCATGACTAGAGTGCTCAAAGAAAAGTCTATTTCTGAAAACCACAATTTTGGAAATAGCAGGAGCAAACTAACGTTATCTCAAATTCCCTGAAGAAGAGATTATATTTTCCAGAGTAAATTGATATAATGAAATACTTCAGATTCATTAAATTACTTTTACACTTTCTATTTCTTTAAGTTATTCCTTCCACTGCTAAAAGGATGGTGATTACACCTAGATGCCGTACAACAAGAATACATTAGAAATTGGCCCTTTTTGCTTAGAATTTTAGAAGTCTTCTTGTTTAAAGAGATTTTTTAAAACTTTATAGTAATAGGTACTTTAGAAAATTTTTTAATTTGAAAACATGATTTAGCAGAAAATAACTCCCCATACAAAGAAACGCTAAGATGGTTCTTTTTGTTTTCCAATGAAGTCAAAAGATTCTGCCTTCAAAGCTTAGTTGTCAATAAGACTCTTTGTATAGCAATTAAATTAATAAGAGATGATTGATGACTTGCTTATGGAGTCTACCCATTTTTATTTTAGTGTCTAAGCTTATTTAATTTCAAGCATTTGAAAATCGAGGGAATAAGGACATGTATCTCCTAACATTTTCCACGTACACAAAAAGTTGCACAATGAGGCAACAGTCCCTGTAGTTTAAGCCCAAATCGCATCTTCCTTTTTAAACGTGAAAATATCTTTTATTGGTTCAGTTTTCAATGCTACTTTCTCTATATATAGGTATTCTTCTGACAGAAGTAAATAAAATATTTATTATATATTAAATAATATATTAATAATTAATAATTAAATAATAATACTTAAAAAATATATACTTTAATATATATTTAAATCTATATTTAAAGATATTTAAATATAGATTTAAATATTTTTATATATATTTAAATATTATAAAATATTTAAAAAATACTTTTTTAAAAAACTTTTTAAAAAAATATATATTTAAATATACTTTATATATTTAAAATATATTTTAAAATATTTAAAAATATTAAAAATATAAAAAAAATAAAATATATAAAAAAATTTTAAAAAATACTTTTTATTTACTTTTCCAGACTTGCAGATTAGTCAATACACTAAGCTTTATTAAATCAGGAACAATTATCACATAAAATCCTGTGTACCAAATGTTCATTCAGTACATGGCCAGCATTATATTTTGGATATATCATAGACCAGATCTATATATTTTGGGCTTAAGGCTCACTTTCTCAATGTTCTTACTCCTTTTTCAAACTGTTTCTGTAGATAATTATTTACAGATTGCAGTGCTCTTTGGTTACATAAAAAATGAAAGAGGATTTCTGGGCATTTATCTGAACATTTAAGTAAGCTGGGATTCTGAATTGATTTTTCCACTAAATTTATACTTATTACTTAAGTGTATATTTATCAGTATTCCCAGAAAGGCTAAGACATTGAAGAAATCGGAGTTGGAAGGACAAAGTCACTAGCAGAACCAGGAACACAAGTGATGAGCTTTTGATAAGCCAGGATGCTCTCTTGTAGCATTTTAAAATCCAGGGTAGACCTTGATGTTCTTACCGAATCTCATCTTACCTACTACAGTTATGGAATAAGAAATAAACTCAGTCATACATGACAGTTCATGTGTGTTTACTAAAACATTTTATTTTCGTAGTTTTCCCCAAGAATTGATTGATCTAAACTCAACAGAAAATGAAAGTATACTGAAGAGCAGATGAGTCCAGGCAAAGCCAGGCTAACTGATTTGCATGTGGATTGGTAGATGTTAACACCATTTTGTTTATTTATTTATTTATTTATTTATTTATTTATTTATTTATTTGTTGGAGGCACTTAGAGTAGACTTCTGTAGCTCATTTGGATTATGGCTGACCTGGGCTAAAACTAATAGGGCTATATTTGCCTTTTGTTCTGTTGGCTCTGAATTACCCATCTGGAACTATAGTTATGTTCCTTTTGCATGTGGACTTTACTTTTAAATGGTACATAATATTGTCTGCTTTGTAAAATAATGCTGAGTTACTTCTGTTATTGGAATGGCAAGGTGAAAGTAAAATTTTGAGTTTCACAAATTTTGTCCTGGGTTGAAACATTATATTTGGTTTCCAATACATAGGGAGAGATGTTTAGTTCTTAATAATAATGGTCAGTCATAAGGTGTAGCATCTGACTCTGTTAATTTAAAATGACAGAATTGATTCAAGGGTATTACATCAAGAATGGAAAACAATTGTGAATAATAAGGGACACTTGATTCTTATTCCTTGGTTTTGTAGAGACTGGTAATATTGGAAGAAATGGAAATATAATAACAAATGACTATTATCTATTTTCCAAAGAAATGTGAATATGATACTGTGCAGATACGTGATTTTAGAAAGAGAGATGGGGAAGGGGAGGAAGAGACTGAGATTATTCTATTATTGTTTTCTTGTTTCTAAACCATGCATATGTATCTTGGTCTCATTTTTATACTTGTAACTTTACATTTTTATTGTTTTTAGAGCCTCCTTTGGTGAATAAACAGAAATGAAAAGGTGAAAATCAAATCAACTTTGTTACTCCTTAGTTCTTAAAAGTTCAATATTTCATTATTTAAAGAGTCCCCTATAGGCCAGTTGCGGTGGCTCATGCCTGTAATCCCAGCACTTTGGGAGGCGGAAGCAGGCGGATCACCTGAGGTCGGGAGTTCAAGACCAGCCTGACCAACATGGTGAAACCCCATCTCTACTAAAAATACAAAATTAGCCATGCGTGGTGGTGCATGCCTATAATCCCAGCTACTCGGGAGGCTGAGGCAGGAGAATCACTTGAATCCTGGAGGCAGAGGTTGCAGTGAGCCGAGATCATGACATTGCACTCCAGCCTGGGCAACAAGAGTGAAACACAGTCTCAAAAAAAAAAAAGAGTCGCTTATAAGGATTAACTATTGTCTGTGGTTTCTAATCACCATAGCCCCAGATGAATCTTATAATCAGACATATTTGAGAAATGATGTATTACTTCTGCCTTCTTCACACAACATACTTATTATCTTGTTGTATATTTGTATTGTGTGTTGTTAACCTACTTTATGGCTTTATAAGCTCCCTATAGGTATAAGCACAAAAGGCATGTCAGTGTTTGCACTTTTCTGGGAAGAGAATTCACAGCTTTTGCCCTATACTAAAATAATAATAACAATAATAATTTTTTAAAAAAATCATTGTCTCAAACTAAATTAAAAATGATTAGAAAATGTGTTATATACTATTTTATATTTTAAGCAACCAAACACCAGAAACTGCATTTCTTACTAAAAGTATTTCTGCTAGCATTTGACAACTGTCCTCCCCTAAACACTGTTGCACAAATGGATTTTAAAATTGCATGAAACTGGGCCTAATTCCTCAGACCCAGTATCCCACAGTAATAAGTTGGATAGGAACTTGGGTTGCACATTTATCTCCTCAGGCAAAAGAAGGTTGTTTAATAAAATAACAGGTATTTACTTAACCATTTATTTAGCCATCTTCCCCACTTAAACTTTTATCAATTCTAAAGAAAACAGAACATAATTAATTAATTCAAATTATCTTCAAATAATTCTCAAGTAAAGAAAAAGAATGAAAATATCCTTCCCAGTTATGGCAAGAAACAGTTAAATATCTGAAAAATCTAAAACATCCATAGCTTAGCCCCTTTATAAAGGTTCATTATGCAGTGATTTTCATGTTAAAACAACTATTAATTCAAAAAGTGAAAGTGTGTGCAGAGTCTCTGTGAAGATGTGACTCTTGTCTCTAAAAGTAATCTGCCGAGACCAGCTCGGTCGGGGAGACCCTAACCCAGCGGTGCTAGAGGAATTAAAGACACACACACAGAAATATAGAGGTGTGAAGTGGGAAATCATGGGTCTCACAGCTTTCAGAGCTGAGAGCCCCGAACAGAGATTTACCCACATATTTATTAACAGCAAACCAGTCATTAGCATTGTTTATATAGATATTAAATTAACTAAAAGTATCCCTTATGGGAAACGAAGGGATGGGCCGAATTAAAGAAATAAATTGGGCTAGTTAAATGCAGCAGGAACATGCCTTTAAGGCATAAATCGCTCATGCTATTGTTTGTGGCTTAAGGATGCCTTTAAGCGGTTTTCCGCCCTGGGCGGGCCAGGTGTTCCTGGCCCTCATTCCTGTAAACCTACAACCTTCCAGTGCGGGCGTTAGGGCCATTATGAACATGTTACAGTGCTGCAGAGATTTTGTTTATGGCCAGTCTTGGGGCCAGTTTATGGCCAGATTTTGGGGGGCTTGCTCCCAACATAATCCAACAAGAAAAATAAACGCATATAAAATATTAAGCAAACTAAGATTTCTTGAGTGGAAAAGAGAAACAGTTATGGTTACTTTTCTATATTATTTGACTTTCCCAAAAATCACGACCTGAAACAAATACAAACAGAATGGATGATCAAGAGGACAACTATTCAAAGACCCCTTCAAAATGTATCTTGCCAATAAGATAAAATCACACAACTAGTAATTCATCTAGTAATATTAGCAAAGTAATTAGCAAAGACTAGCAAAGTGTGATTACAATGTTACCAATATCTTTTCATCAAAACGTGAAATATTTTAACTATAATTGGTACTTCTAGTGTATAGGGAAGTATATATTTAAGTGGATTTTGATGGTTAAAGAGAAAATTTCCACCATGTAAGATGAAACTTAATATACTCATCCTGTTAATTAAATACTATCAGTAATTAGTCAGGTAATAGCTATAAACAAAGTGGAGAGGTCTTTGCTGTAGATATGCAAACATAAAGTAACTGCCTTGTAACTTTTGCACCCTGTGTCTGCCTTTTGTTAGCAATGTTGCCTTTCTTTCTCTTCTTTTCCTTCATTTCCTTTCTCTTCTTTTCTTTCCTTTCTTTTCTTTTCCTTCTTTTCCTTTCCTTTCCTTTTTTCTCCCTTTCCTCCCCCCTTCCCCCTTCCCCGCGCTTCCCCCTTCTCCCCCACTTCCCTCCCCTTCCCTCCCCTTCCCTCCTCTTCCCTCCCCTTCCCTTCCCTTCCCTTCCCTTCCCTTCCTTCCCTCCCCTTCCCTCTCCTTCCCTCCCCTTCCCTCTCCTTCCCTTCCCTTCCCTCCCCTTCCCTCTCCTTCCCTCTCCTTCCCTCTCCTTCCCTTCCCTTCCCTTCCCTTCCTTCCCTCCCCTTCCCTCCCCTTCCTCCTCTTCCCTCCCCTTCCCTTCCCTTCCCTTCCCTTCCCTTCCTTCCCTCCCCTTCCCTCTCCTTCCCTCCCCTTCCCTCTCCTTCCCTTCCCTTCCCTTCCTTCCCTCTCCTTCCCTTCCCTTCCCTCCCCTTCCCTCTCCTTCCCTCTCCTTCCCTCTCCTTCCCTTCCCTTCCCTTCCTTCCCTCCCCTTCCCTCCCCTTCCTCCTCTTCCCTCCCCTTCCCTTCCCTTCCCTTCCCTTCCCTTCCTTCCCTCCCCTTCCCTCTCCTTCCCTCCCCTTCCCTCTCCTTCCCTTCCCTTCCCTTCCTTCCCTCTCCTTCCCTTCCCTTCCCTCCCCTTCCCTCTCCTTCCCTCTCCTTCCCTTCCCTTCCTTCCCTCTCCTTCCCTCCCCTTCCCTCTCCTTCCCTCCCCTTCCCTCTCCTTCCCTCTCCTTCCCTTCCCTTCCCTTCCCTTCCTTCCCTCTCCTTCCCTTCCCTTCCTTCCCTCCCCTTCCCTCCCCTTCCCTCCCCCTCTCCTTCCCTTCCCTCTCCTTCCCTCTCCTTCCCTTCCCTTCCCTTCCCTTCCTTCCCTCCCCTTCCCTCCCCTTCCTCCTCTTCCCTCCCCTTCCCTTCCCTTCCCTTCCTTCCCTCTCCTTCCCTTCCCTTCCTTCCCTCCCCTTCCCTCTCCTTCCCTTCCCTTCCTTCCTCTCTTTCTTTCTCTTTCTCTGTCTTTTCTAAGCTGTGTTGGCTATTTCAGAACTATTGTTTATTCCTATTGCTCTAGGACCAGAAGAGCAGGGCCCAAGACCAGTGTAAAAAAGCCCCCAACCTTCTTGCCAAAATGTCTCATCCTCAGACTCACTGGATAGCTACTTATCTCCTGGGCCATTTTAATCCACCCCAAAAATCTTGTATGACTTATGGAACTTCCTGGGGCTTTCAGAAGATATAGAACTATAGGTTTTAACTCTTACTGTGCATCAAAACCACCTGGGAGCTTTTTAAAAGTAGGGATGTCTAGGTAGCACCTCCAGAAATTTCTCATTCACTTGGTCTGTGGCAAGGCTTAAATTAATTGTTTTTAAAAGGTGCTCAGGTAGCTCTAATGTGCAACAAAAGGCTAGAATCCCTCCACTCGTCTATGTGTACTTCCAGCCTAATTTCACAAGGCCCCAAAATGAGAATTTTGGGGGTGCTTTCAAGGATTACAAATAATAACACCATACTTTGAATATATGAAATGGTATCAAAATAGTGTGAAAGAGTTCACCCTGTTTGTTAGCTGGGCGTAGTGGCGCACACGTGTAATCCCAGCTACTTGGGAGGCTGAGGCACAAGAATAGCTTGAAACCTGGGAAGTGGAGGTTGCAGTGAGCCAAGATTGCACCACTGCACTCTAGCCTCAGCCTGGGTGACACAGCAAGACTGTCTAAAAAAAACAAAAAGCAAAAAACAAAAAACCAAAAAAACGAGTTTCACCCTGTTTGCACCTGAGATTTCTAAATCCAAGAAACACGTGGATTATTATTCAACAAGGATCTCATTAAGGATTTAATTATCCAGGCGGCCAGGAAATGCTTGACCACATACAGTCACAGGGTCTGATCTCAACAGATGTCTTTTTTCAGCACCTGTTGGAGTCAACTTGGCCGCTAGCCCTTTCAATGGGATGGAGTTTTAATTTTCCAAAAGTAGCAAGCCAGCTGGAATGCTAGAAATGCACATTTGCTGCTTCTATTCCATTCTAGTAAACCATCTCCCGGATCACTATGTTGATCTCTTGAGTGTGTAGTTAATGACAGATGTCTACAAACACCATTAGGATGGACTAGCAGCCTTGTTTGTAAAAGTTTATTGGAGGGAGTTGATTTCACATAATTAGCCAATAATGGAAAACAATGTTGTTTTTACCGTCTGAGAAGCCTGTCAACAATTGACTTGTTAAAAAACTAGAAATGTGATTGTAAATTGAAGAATGCAGAAAGCTTACCTAGAAAGCTGTTTTACAAATCCCCCAAGTGGAGAGTCTAAATTTGTGTTTGATTGTAATGGAATAGCTAATGTGTTACACAGCTTAATGTTAAACATACCCATGGCTGATTCTATGCAAAAGTATACATAAATAGGCTGTGTTAGTATCAAGTGCATTCATCATTTCTATCTATAGTGTAATACTGAATCAGGTGTTGCTGAGCTGAAGGTCACGGGTTATGCATAGCTATTCAAATACTTTATTTTTGAGACAGCTGAATTACTCCCTGACCTGACGTTAGTGAGTGGGCAGATCATCTTCATCTTTATGCCTTCCTGTCCTTTCTAAAAATAGCAGGGCCTTTGACAAGGATATATTTTAAGCAGCTCATATTCACTTGTCTCATCAGGAGAAGCTTATTTTGGCCACTTGCATGCGTCAGGTTTGCATGTGTGCATAGTTAGACTTTTGGAATAGCAGTCCATGCTTCTCCACACCACTCATATAAGAAACTTGCAAACATAAAGACACTGAGATTGCTAGCTGAGAGTATTGGCTACAAGTCAGTGGGTACACAGAAATGAAGGGAAGACACTTTTTAGGAATGTGACTATGCTTCCGAAATCATCCATTTCAGACATTTGTACATCAGTTCTCAGCTTCTCGGATCTGTTTTCATAAAACCTGGCTGTGATTTCGCTCCAGAGACCTCCGTGATCTTGCCGCTTTTAATAAATATTTATAGGAGGCACTGCCAGCTTGTGGGTAAGGGAAACTGATGAGAAACTGCCATCCGAAATCTGAACGGCAAAAACAAAACCAAGCAAAACCAAAAAATCTAAAACAAAACCAAAAAAGAACAACTCAAACAATCCGTGTTCACAAGAAGACGCGTAGAAAAAGACCACCATGTAACTTTGATTTGATAACTGGATTTATCAGTCACTTGACTGGCATGCAGTGGGTACTTTGCATTTTTCTACCGTACTTTGAAACACAAGTGCAAATTTATGTTATTCTGCACAACCGGGACCAAAAAATTATGAGTGTGAGAAAACACAAACTCTAAAAGCAAGATGGAATGTAAGCAGGTAAACCCTGTTCCACAGTCATGTCATTCTGGTACAGATGTACGTGGTACTCGTGTTTGCACCTCTAAGAAATTTCCATTTTTTCACATCAAAAAATCCAGATATGAAGCTGAAGCGGCTTTCTTCGCCAACCTGAAGCTGTCTGATTTCAACATCATTGATACCCTTGGAGTTGGAGGTTTCGGACGAGTAGAACTGGTAGGTGATTGTTCTTTAAATGCTTTTGATCGCCTCTGCTTCCTTTTTAATTTTTTCCCCTAGATTAAGATTTCTTTCTTTTCTCTTGTTTTGTCTTTCATCATTAATTACCATGATTCCTAAATCAGTTCCAAATACTTTGCGGCAGACATGTCATAATTAGCCACAAAGTGGGCTAGATTATGCAGTCAACGACTGAAAATAAAATAACACCTTGCTTTTTAGAAAACCTCTTCATGTTAAGTGTAAGGTAAACACATTTACTTAAGGAAGAGTCATTAAGAACTTCTTACCCAACTAATTTTCTATAATCTTTATTTCCTTAGTTCTGAGTGGTGCTTACTAATAATTATGCACCCTAACAACAATTACAATAATTTAAATGTAAATATAAATACATATAAAGGGAAATCGAAGAGATATATATGAAGTAAATGGTGTTGTAGTAGCAATTCTGTGATTCTGTAGTTGCAAGTACCTATTTCTAGTCCTAACAGTTTGAATATTTTATATAGTTTATTTCACACACACTGTCTGTATACATATGTATACACATATACATACATCTATATATTCATGAAGATGATGATGACACTTTGTACAAGTTCATACATTAAATACATTGCATGAATGTGGTGTAAACAATATGAAAACATACTCTATTTTGCATTTGTTTGAAATATAAATTTAAAAACTGACATAGTGTCACAAGAATTAGAAAAAAATGTACTCTTATGACTAACTGCATTTCAAGACGGTGTGGCTATAAACCGTAATTGAGAATGCAGATTGATTTCCACCTCTCTGCTGAACATAGAGGAGTTCCTGATATCAGACACCAGTACAGTATGTGAGGAACTCCCTGAGACTGTGTACAGTGCAGTAAACAGTTACCGTTGCCATCAGGGGTCAGGAGAAATCCCCTTCCTTAAAAGTACATTGACCCAGCACTATTTTTATATTTGTCTATTTGTATTGCAGTTGGAATTTCTGACTTGAACAGGTAGAAAGATGTTATTTACTTAAATATTAGATGAGAAGGTTTTAGAGCCATATGTCTCACTGAATTGGTATTATGCTTCCCTTAACACTGGTTGGAGATACTGTAGTAATATCACCTGTGACTTGAAAGTCCATAGTGTGCCTTTGACAATATGAGTATTTTCAGTTCTGGGAGAAAAAAAAAAAAAAAGTAAGGTTCTAGACAAACCTCTTGCTTTTCTGAACCCTACCAATTAATGTAGCCATGGATTTATTTTTTAAGAACTTTGGTTTTGTGGCAAATCATAATTGTCTGTATAGCTAATAAAGATTCATTAACAGCATTATACATGAACTGCTTTGATTTGGAGGTGTTGGGACGTACAGGCAGGAAAGAGGACAGAGCTCCCTGCCATACAGGATTTATTTTCTGGTGTGTTTATATAGTTGTGTATTTCTAAAACAGTCTCCAAATGAAGCAGTATAAGGGACAGAATTTCTCAGAGAGTGATTGTAGGACTGTTATAGGTCCTTAAATATTATTTCTTAAAGACGAAGGACAATAAAACTACTATTTTTGTTGACAAAAAAAAAAAATCAGCGTTACAACTTTGTGAACTCTTAGAAGTTTGATAACTTAAATGGTGATCTTTGAAGTTACCAGTGAGATATTTCATGAAATATAGGAATTTACTTAAGATTTTTGAAATACTGAAAATAACTTACAGGCACTGAAATCATTTCAAGCTAGAGAACTGAATACCAAGCTGATAGTGCAAATCTTCTAGAAGATCCTCTGAAAAGCAAATGAGGAGGTACAAACAAAATTTTGATTAGCCTCAAAATTGGGAAGAATTTAATGTGGGCGTATAAAAGTTAGCTTAGTTTAAAAACAAAAATTTGCATGTGTGCTCTCGTGTGTGTGCACACATGTGTATGCTCATTTCTGTGTATTCATGTGCATGTTTGAGTATATATATCATATATATACATATATATGTACATATAATCTCCATCCCCAGAGAAATACCAGATAGCCTAATTTTCCTATCATGGATATTATATTTTACTCTTTTAGACAGATGTTTATAGATAATGAACACCATAGTCCTAAGAATTAATTGAGATTGGAAATATAGCCCACTTTGCAAAAACTGTAGATATTACTGCTGAGTGATAAATTCAAAATGGATCATTGGGTACAACTTCTACATCGGGACGGAGTGCACGTCCTTAACCTTTTACGGCCACATCAGCTTTTGTTGTCTTGTACATCCACAACACTCTGTAGGACAATCAGAATGCCTATATTATCTTCAGTATTCAATGTGGACCAGCCACTTAAGTGATCACTAATACCTTATTTTCCCAATTCTTGCCACTTACTAATTGCCTGATAATATTACTTTTGGGGTATTAAAATATTATCTGTGATTGTTCATCTTTTACATACATTCAATGATGCTGGAATTGGGAGTTTGGCCTCATCACTTTGCCCATAATTGTACATAACATTGTCATGGAATATAATGAATCACCATAAGGATAACAGTGTACCATCCGAGTTAGGAGTAAGATGTAGGCAGAGACCAGTTCTTTTGTGATTACAGAAGTTTTCACTCTCCTCTGAGAATGACACATGCAGGATAATCTTGTCAATATTATAAAGTGCTATTGAAGCAATATCTAAGCAATAAATCTTCATATAAGCTAATTTCATATTTATGTACACAGTGCTCAACATGTTAATACAAAGTATATAATACTTAGTGTCTTAGTTTAGCAGTAATGTTGAGCAGGTAAATGACATTTCAAGATAATACCATAAGTTACACTTTAATTTTAAAATAGTATTTTTAAAAATTTCCCAGAAATAAGATTATAAAATTATAAACCCTCCAGTGGAGTATAAAGAATTTAGAAATTTGAATTTTTGAACTTCATTTCCTGTTAGAGTGAAGAATGTAGTTTTCTCATCACTGTTTGACATACAGATTGTGTTTGTGTGTGAAGGTAGTTACACCCTTCACAGACTTTTTAGCATTTCTTAATTTTTATCATTCATGTCAATTTAGATAAATGTAGATGCAGAAGTATTTTTCTACAGGAGAATTTATAAATAGTTTATTATCAGTTTTTGGACGTGAGTACATAATTTTGCCACATAATAAGAAACTTAAATGTGTTCAGTAAAGAGTCCAGAAGCTTAAAGTGAAGATCTTTTGTGCATAGGAATTGTAGTCTTAAGCTATTCAATCTCTTCCTAAATACTCTCAGCATAACTGACATTCACTTGTTTAATATCAGACAGTGTCCTGTTCACAACCATTTCCTCTGGGCAGTCATTTGGACTGCTTTCCTTTCTGTTTTCTGGCATGTGCCATATTTTCTGCCTATGTTCTTTATTTTTAAGAATGGTCTTTCTAATGTGTTCAGTTACTGTCTGTTTACAGTATGTCTTCCAGGAGAACACATTCCATTTATAGTATCACTTTCAGCAAAAGAACTCAGCTCTCTTTTTATATATGACTTATTAATTAAAGCTCTAAGCACTGCTGTAAGTCATCTAGGTAATCGTCTTCATTTACAAAGTATAACTGTAAAATAAGGAGGTTGTTTTACAAATTACAAGTGAAAATTAGTCCCATTGCCTTATAGTCATATTCCCAATTTACTCTACTTTTGTCCCTGCGAGAAAGGCACCTGCTTTTCAGAATAGATTTGTATGACTCAAAGACAAACTGATTTTTTAATATGCCAATAATATGTAGTCGGTGCTTTAAATATTAGATATTTAATCTGTTTATTTAGCAATCCAAATGTCTCCTATACCAGAGCGGGAAACTTGGATAAAGCACAGGAACAAATATAAGATAAACATAACCTCTGTCTTTTTGGATTATATTCTTTCTGCATCAGTTATTATGTATATATGTAGTGAGCTCTATGATTGAAGATAAAAAATTTAATAAATAGAATAGTTCTTAGCTCTAGAGACTCACAGTCTACTGGGAGGGGCAATCATGTAAACTAATAAACTCATAAGCAAAGCATGATCAGCAGGGGTTCAGTGTGTGGAGGAACAAGACATCTTGCAGGAGATAGCATTTCTGAGGCAGAGGGAGAGTTAAGGCATCAACATAAGTAACCTGATGCATTATGGAACATACTTAGTAAAATGAAACTATTGAAGAAACAAATGTTTATTAATAAATTAATATTATTTCTTTAATAAAATAACCTTTCATTTGAACCCTACTTTATAATCTTCAAATTACTTTCATGTTCATTGTATAATTTTGCCCTTATAGCTACTCTGTGAGGAGAACATGAGACATGATCCACATTTTACGGGAAAGAAGACAAGAATAATGTATATATGTTGTTTAAGGCCACTTAGTCATTTAAAGAGCTGTTGTTATTGCCCAGAATTACTGATTTTTTAACTAGAAGCTTTTTCTGCCATTCTGGGTTTTAAAAATATTTGGATTCTTACCACCACCATCAACAACCACCCCCAAATCAAACAAGTGTTACTTCATTGTTATATGTACACCTTTGCTTTAAAAAATATTCTTCTGGAATTCAAGAACCTGAATTAGAACTAAATCTAGAATAGATGTAGTAATTGTCTGCTGTGTGCCTCTCTTTTTGTTATATCCTCAGAGGCTCCCCTTTCTCTAAATCCTTTTCTGCTCCTATTTTAATGGCAAAATATCTGCAGAGAAAAAAAATCCGACAGTGTAACATGGTAGCTAGAAGCTAGAGCTCTAGAATTAGGCTTTCTGGATTCAGATATTACCCATTGTGTATGCTTAGTCATTTACTTAAAACTTTCTGAGCCTTGCTTTTCTTGTCTCTGAAATGATGATAATAATAGGATATGTACCTCACAAGGTTGTGAAGATTAAATGAGTTAAAGCCCTCAGAATAGTGTCTCACACATCATAGGTCAGTAAATGGTGTTAATGTTGTTATTGTTGCTATTATTATTAAAGCATGCTAATGATAGTTCTTTTTATTTATCACTTCCAGCTATATGCATAGAAAAGGAAGGGAATGAAAGTATTTTACTCTTTTCTTTTCCATTGCTAGGCCAAGGCCTGAGAGTGCAACCATTATTCCAATATAAGTAAGAGCCAGAGGTCTTCAAATGACCTTCAGTGATAACCTCTATTAAATTTCTCCAGACCACTAAGCTCTTAACTTTCTGATCTGTCATGAGAGGAGATGGGAAACAATTTTCAATATCCCTTATGCTGAACCTGTGTGCCCCTGAAGTAGCCTGCTTTTATTCATCCATTTCACTTCTAAATTGTGAAGCCCCACCTCTTAACCTCTCAATGGGAAATCATTTTCAGTGCAAACTGCTGAATCATATCTAGTTCCTCTCCAGCCCTCTTAACCCATGGCACCTCAGTTGGGCATAATAAAGACCTGGCTCTTGGCAAGTTGAATACAAAAGTTACCTCTCATTCCTTCTCTGCTGCAGTTCAGTTTCTAAACCACATAACTGGATTGCCCAGGAAAAGAAAATGTGGTAGTTGCGAGAACTAATTTATGCTAAGACAAGCAGGTGTATTTCACAGGGTGTGTGTCTGTTCATGACATCCATACCACTCTCACAGCATTTTTGCCAGCTGCCTTGGCACTATAAAAACAAGCAAGCAGGCTTGGAGTGCTATGTAAACCAATTGAAAAAAAAAATAGAAACTAAGAGGTGATTAAGCAAGAAGTTAGGTGATAAACCCATTGCTCAGTCAGCAGGGTCTTATTGCGAAAGGTGAGCAACTTAACTCCAAAGGGAAACCCCATGTAAGATGAAAACATTTCAAGAGCTGCCTACTGCCAAGCCACACAGCAATGAAACAGAATAGCTATGGAGATCTTTGGGCAGCATTGCCATGTGTACCCACGGTGATTTATGCTACATCGGACACCTGGGGAAACCCTGCTGCCCTAAGGCCTTGCGTCCTCTGTGACTAACGTGAGTAAGGACTCAATACTGGTTGAAACTGAAAGTTTGCTTCATTTTAACACAGCCTCTTCTTTAGTAGTACTCTGTGGTTTATTATTAAATATGTAATTCTCATGTTATGTTTATTCTTCAAAAGAATAAAAATGGACAAAAATTATTAACTCTAATAAATAGCATTCATTTCTCAGAAAATAAGTTCTTCAGAGAACTAATGAAAATCCCATCTAATAAACACTAACTGAGCATCAGTAGGTGTAGTAACAATATACTGCAACTGCTAAAATAACCACATGACAGTTTCAATGCAGAAATTACGAGTAGTAAAGCTTATCTCTACTTTGGTATATGCAAATAAAGTAAGATAAGCATTACTTCATCTCATTATTGTAGAATAAATTTCTTTTGTACATTGATAATTATAATAAAATTTAGATTACATGAATGAAAACAAATATGTTACTTTCTAACCCATCTTGTGAAATTACAGAAATTTTATATATTAGCAATCAATTGAAATGCCTATTTTTTCTTACAAGTAGTTGAAGTTAGTATCCTACCACAAGATAAAATGTTAATAGTTTCTCCTCTAAACCTGCATATGATTTTAGAATCATCACTATAAATCTAGAATGCACTGGGCATGTCTTTCCAAAGCTTAAAATAATTGGTGATAAAACAGCTCTTACAAAAGTTGACATTTAGGTCATACTTGCCTTTTTTGTTTTCTATGACATAAATATTATTTCTTTAATCCAAGAAATATTATTTCTTTAATCCAAGAAATATTATTTCTTTAATAAAATAACCTTTCATTTGAACCCTACTTTATAATCTTCAAATTACTTTCATGTTCATTGTATAATTTTGCCCTTATAGCCACTCTGTGAGGAGAACATGAGACATGATCCACATTTTACAGGAAAGAAGACAAGAATAATGTATATATGTGGTTTAAGGCCACTTAGTCATTGAAAGAGCTGTTGTTATTGCCCAGAATTACTGATTTTTTAACTAGAAGCTTAATAATGGGTACATCATATTAGGCAAAAATCATCTGTTTTAAAACATCCAAAATATTTGTGGGATATAAAAATATCTGACATGATTCCTGCCCTCAAGGAATTTCTGCCTCCTCCTAAGAAAGAAGATAAGATTAACATATTGGAAAAGTAGCAAACAAAATATTATGCTATTGTGTTAAATTAAAAATTATGCAGAAGTGTTCTTAGTATTTCATCAGGAGAGAGGTCATTTGAAATTGATGGAATAGAATAGAAGAGGGCCTGGGAAGATATACAGAACTGAAGCCAGGCAGTGGAGAATAGGTTGGGATTTAAATGAACAGATGGGGAAAGGCCATTCTGAGAAAAGGCCATTCCAGGCAAGGGTTACAACATAAAAGGCCACATGTTGTCACAGGACACCAAAGCAAGTGACCAGACTAGAGTGAATTACTGTGGGAGGAGCAGAGAGAAATATTAGATAGCTGATCAGTAGAGTTTGATTGTTTATATTCTTTAAAAAGATTAGACTTGCCAAAAAAAAAAAAAAAAAGAGTTGTTTGGACATTAAGTAATGAAAGCATATAAACACAGACTCTGCTCTGAACTTCTATCTATGACATGAAAGAATGCACTATAAGGTGACTAGACAAGCTATTTTTAGGTGGCGCTGCTCCCAGAAATAGACATCATAATTTCTCTTCTGACAAAAGTAGGTTATTTTGTACCACGGTGCAGTCTGCATTCCTGAAAATTTCATGTAAACACTTTCAAAGAGGGATTCCTTCCATGAGAGGGAAAAAATAGTCCCTTTGTGTGTCTTAATTATGTAGAAAATAGTCATGTCTTTTTAAATAAAATGAAATAATTTATCTTGCTTTCTGGAAAAAATATGAAACAGGTAATTCTGTATGTTTCAATATATCTCATCAATTGCATATATTTAATTTATTGCTAATTAGTACTTGGTCCCTCAGTATTCCCCATTGTCATTGACATATACAACATATTAGCTTGAACATTGAGCTATGAGGTCAGGAGCTTTTGTGGGCCAGGTAATTTGTTCTTAGTCTCTAGCTCCAGCCCACTGCCTTTCACGTTCACACTGAGAGTGGGGAGATCATCACTACCCAAAAGAAGTTCAAATAAATAAGTTAAACAAAGGAGAGCCACTGTCTCGTCATCACTATGACCTTGGATGCCACATCTGCACAAACAAAGCAATTTAAATTTTTAATGTGACTGTTTTCCCTGAAGTAAACTGGCATAGGCAAAATCCAGTAAATTCTTATTGAACTTACTTAGCTACAGTTGATGTCCTCTTATATTTGTGAAAATCTGAAACACAAGATAAATGTGAAGTACAAGAATCGTATGGGGGAAGGAGTTATCTTTTTCTTTTTCTTTTTTCCTTAATTTACTTTTATCTGAAAATGTCTTTATTTTGCCTTATTATTGAAAGAGGCATTGAATCTTTCAATGGTTGGCAGGTTCTCCTCTACATCCTTCCAACCCCATCCTCCCCACCCTCATTCCCATTCCCCCAGCCCTGTCTCCCAGCACTTTTTCAGTATTTTAAAACATATTTTAAATTGTAATAGCTTTAGGGGGTACAAATGGTTTTCGGCTACATGGATGAATGGTATCGTTAGCCTTTTTGTAACATCAGAGGGACAAAGTTTGAGGATAGCATGTAATAAGACATTAAGATCTGATTATAAGCCATTTTATTAAAGTTTTCCAGTATGTAACAGTTTAAAAAATTATAAAGTCATTCATCCCTATATTTCAAAAGTATAACCGCAATGCAAAACCTTTCATGAGTTAATTGGGCCACATGTCAGAAAGAGAGTTGAATTTCACAGTATGTGATCCTCTGTTTCATTTCAACTCATTTTAGATTTTCAGAGTCAATAAATGAAAGGAATTGAAATATAAATATTCAACTTCACCTACGTGGTTATATGTGTGCTTTAGGTATTAGAATAAATTGAATCTATGTGAGCTATTCATGTGCTCAATTTAAAATATATAAACAAGTTTTCAAAACTGATACACATAGTATTTCCTTATACAAGGGAGATTATGCATAGAAATTAAAGTATTGGGTAGAGGATGAAAAATATTTGATTAGTTGGTGAAAAAAATAATTTAAAGTGTATTATAGGTAATAAAATTCTGTAAATACCATTTTTAATAATCACTACAAAATGAAGTAAAGTTTATTTAGCATAAAAGCTGTAGGAAATAAATGTTATGTTTAAGGAATGAGAAGACACTCAACGTAGGTAGCCTTTTGAATGAAAATGAATGATTACTAATTCCTTAATAAGGGAAATTATAAATGTTCTTTGATTTGCAAGTAACTTCTAGAAAATTGTCTAACCCTTTGTTCACAGTATAATTAAAAATAGGAAATTATAAATGTTCTTTGATTTGCAAGTAACTTCTAGAAAATTGTCCAACCCTTTGTTCACAGTATAATTAAAAATAAGAAAGTATTAGGTTCTTTTTCTGACTTTCCTCCAAACTGAAAGTTAAATGTCTCTAAAAAATAGAAAAAAAAAACCTTATCTCCTCTTCAGAAATACCTTTGTCTTTTGATAAATTTAAACTTAATAAGATAGATATTTCCTGATATTTCTGGCCACCAGCTGTAGAACTGATTTTAAGTCTGAAGGTAAGTTACAAAGCAAATAAGATTACTGATATTTTGATGAAGGGTTAAGGTAAACGATGAAAGAAAAACAAGGACGAGAAGAAGAGAGACCCTCTCTTGATTATCTTTCCATTGTGCAAATGGCAGATGGATTCAAATGAAAAGGCGTATATATATAATAAGCTACTTTTCTATCCTCCTTTCTTTTCAAGATGTTATACCTGACTCTGTGTGTGTGTGAGTGTGTGTGTGTAGGTGTTGGGGGGGCCTGTCTATGAATAGGAACTTTGATGCATAAAGCCTTTACCATGAAGTTGAGTCACCACTACAGCAGTGCTGTGCCTCTATGCCTCATTCAAACATGTGTCACTCAGGCTGTGACGAGTCCCTTTAATTCTTCTCTCTTATGTATCCTATGAAACAAGGCAAATGCTATGGTTCATTCTTAAATTTCAGACATTGGCCAAGGGGAAAAATAAATCATATGATGTTATTGTGCAGAGAAAAGTGAAGGAAGTAGAGAAGTTACTGTGATCTCTGGTTAAGTTAATAATAGAATTAGTATTTTTTGTTATTGTTGTTGTTAAGAAATGTATATAATCCAACATTGATGTGAATCCAACACTGATTTGTAGGATAGAAGCTTTCTGTTCACTTAAAGCATTTCATTTCCTTTTAAGAATGTAGTAAGCTGGCTTCTCCTGAACAAGTGGGCACTTTAGTTGGCCATGTCCAAAAAGTTATTTGAGTTGGAGTAATAAAATTGCTTTTTCTTTCACCATGAAAGTAAAACTTCCTTAAATTTAAACAGGTAGATTTGTCCTAGTCCTGTTTTCATTCAGTTGATTGGGACTACTAACTTAAAAACAGATTTAATTATCAGTTGTAATAGTAAGATATCATATCTTGGAAATCATAGTAGTAATGATCATTCTTACATGACACTTCTTAATTTCTAAAGAATTTTCACATACACTATCTGATTTGAACTTACAATATCTGTTTCTATAATATGAAGCCGGTTTTTTTTGTTTGTTTGTTTTTTGTTTTTGAGATAGAGTCTTGCTCTGTTGCCCAGGCTGGAGTACAGTGGTACAATCTTGGCTCACTGCAACCTCCGCCTCCTGAGTTCAAGCAATTCTCCTGCCTCAGCCTCCTGAGTAGCTGGATTACAGGCGCCCACTGCCATGCCTGGCTAATTTTTATATTTTTGGTAGAGATGAAGTTTCACCATGTTGGCCAGGCTGGTCTTGAACTCCTGACCTCAAATGATCTGCCCGTCTCGGCCTCCCAAAGTGCTGGGATTACAGGCGTGAGCCACCGCACTTGGTCTGGTTTTACTCTCATAAGTAAGGAAAATAAGGCTTTAGGATGTCATATGGACTTGCATACAACCACAGTTGGTTTATTATTACAATATTTTAACCTTCCAATCCCCAGCATCCATGGGGGATTGGTTCTAGGACCTGCCCTCACCAATACCTCTTCCTGCTGCGGATATCAAAATTTACAGATGCTTAAGTCCCTAATATAATATGGCATAGTATTTGCATATACACACATTCTCTCCTATATTTTAAATCATCTCTAGTTTATTTACAATACCTAATACAATGCAAATGTTATGTAAGTAGCTGTTATACTGTATTGTTTAGGGAATAATGACAAGAAAAATGTCTATATGTGTTCACCTCAAACACAACCATCCATTTTTGTTTTCCGAGTATTTTCAATCCTTGGTTGTTTGAATGTGGATGCAGAACCTACAGATGCAGAAAGCTGACTGTACCTATTATTTTGACAAGATAAGTTTTAAAGAACTTTGTGTTAATTATGTACATTTTGTTTAAATTTATTCATGATCCTAATTTTTTAAAAAATAAGACTTTTAAATTTAGGTTTTTCAATAAACAAGTAGTAAAGTCATTAAAAATGACTTTTTAAAAATGTGTCAATATTTAACAGAAATTAGAGTTTAAAAATCTAGTTTGTGGCTAACTGGGGAACTTTTTTTGTAAGTGAAATAGTAAGCACAGAGAAATACATTTTTGACATTAAATTCCTTAAAATGTAAATGAAACATGTAGCTACCTGACAAATCAATACAGAACTAGAAGTTGTAGATTCAAGGAATTATGAGTTCTCTCTCTTTTTAAAAATTCTTTAACAACTTCATTGAGGTATAATTTACATACCATAAAACTTTCCCATTTTAAGGGTATAATTCAGTGATTTTTAGAATTGTATGACCATCATATAACCCAGCTTTAGAACATTCCTATCACTGCAATAAGAACCCTTGTGCCCATTTAGAAATACTCTCCATTCCAATCTCCAGGATTTTTTTTTTTTTTTTTTTTTTGAGACAGGGTCTTGCTCTGTCACCCAGGCCGGAGTGCAGTGGCATGATCTTGGCTCACTGCAGCTTGAGCATGGAGGCTCAAGCAATCTCCCACCTCATCCTCCCAAGTAGCTGGGACTAGAGGCATGCACCACCATGCCCGACTAATTTTTGTATTTTTTGTAGAGACATGGCCATGTTGCCCATGGCTGGTCTCCAACTTGTGAGCTCAAGTGATGGGCTCACCTCAGCCTCCCAAAGTGCTGGCATTACAGGTGTAAACCACCACACCTGGCCTGTCATCTACTTTCTATCTCTCAAGATTTACCTTTTCTGGTACAGATATTCAAATGCTAAAATTTTGTGTTACACTAAATATTTTTATTTTCTACATGTATGATCTAGTTCAATAATCTAAATACCCAGTTATTTAATGTATAGTAACTTCATGTCTTTTTTTCCTGTTGAATTTTAGGGCAGTTTTATGGCTTCTGTACACCCTGCTTCAGCTTTGTTGTTATACTCCGCTGCTGCAGAACAGGATGTTTACATTGCTTTCTGAACGTAGAATCTAAGGCCAGTGTCCTACAGGGCTGTGAAGAGCTTTCTGGCAACAGGGGAATATTGGGAAATGATGGAGGTGGAACATAGTGCTTATGCATTTATAGGGAGTCTAGTGGTTTGTTTACTGATGTTCTTATTGTTGATGTTTTATTATAGGCCTTTGGCTGATTTTGGTGAACCTGCCCTTTGGCACGGTTAATCTAATAGGATAAGATACTCACAGTCTCTCAATGTAGGGCTTTCTCTCTCCTTCCCCCTCCCCTCCAGCTTTTTTTTTCTTCTTTTCTTCCTTTGCAGAACATTTCACTACAGCACTTGTCATAAATTCCTTAAGTTATCACAATTTATATTAAACGTGGGTTACTTAAACATAAAATCATAGACCTTGCCAAATTATTTCTGGATTACTTACAAAGACTTTTTCTCCCAGGTTAAAGAGAGCCAAAACTAAAAAATGGCTTTATGCTTCACCAAATAATATAGATTTCCTGATTAAAATTTTGTGCTATTTTATTTAGAGAAAATAGTTGCCATTCCTATTTTGCAGCTATTACAATTACGGTGACTCTGCCTGGATTCCCTTATGCCTTGAAGCCTGTTTTAATGCTCTTCCTGAGAAAGCTACTGCTACTTTTTTCCAGTGTCTGTTCTTTGAAAGTTAGCAACACAGAGAATATAACAGAAACCAATCCCTTCATATGTTGGGGTAGAGAGGGCAGAAAATAAAACCCCCACCCCCGAAGAGAATATGAACATAAATGTAAAGTCAAGGTCATACTTTCAGAGAGGACCATCATGTTTCCTTAAGCGACCTTTGTGTTACTTGGAGTATTTCCCCTTTTCCTTCTTCCCAAGATATTGCCACATGTTTTTTGGGCCGTTTCTATAAGGTTAAATATAATTAACATGCTTTAAAAATGCATATTACGTCAAATTGCAGATGCATAGAATTATCTAGCTGGAATGAGTTTTTAAAGATAATATAGTCTTGCCCTTTATTTTCTGAAAAGTGGTCTGAGGCCCAGTGAGATTATATGACTTATTAGTGAAAGATCCAGAATTAGGTCCCAGGTTTATGTTTTCCTTAACTCCCTTCATCACCGTTGTTCTGTATCATCAGTTTACCTAAGGTAGAGCATGAAGGGAGTACCCTTCTCCTGCTGTGCATGGAAATGTAATTTGAACCACTTCGTATGGGACTTTTGCATAATAATGAGTCATGTGACATTGACAGTTTAAGCCTTGAATTTAAGAAATCATTTCAATTACAGTGTAGGTCAGGAAGTAATTTTCTTCCAAAATAATTAAGATATTGACAGTGCAAAATAGGCTACGAGCTCTTAATAACAAGGTTAAATGAATGAATAGATACAAATTCTAAGGATCAACTCACAGCCAGTGGTACTGAGCCAGTTTTAACCTTGCCTTGATCATAATCTTCCTTCCCAGTAAAGGCAAAAAATTGGGTCCAGTAGGAAACAAGCCTTTTCAAGGCAACCAGATACCCTAGGTAGAAAGGAAGCATGTACTGTATTTAAATACAACCAGCAAATACATCTTCAGAGCTCTTTAAAATGCTGATGACATCACCTCTCATTTTCAGGCCAGTATTATGCAGACATCAGCTATAGCCAGATAGTTAAGAACTTGTCAAAATCCTTGTCAAAAATTCCCACCTTAAGATCTACTTGGCCCAAGTATACATTCATTCAAATGTCAATATAATACTTCATATTGAAGTAACAATGTACTGTAAATGAAACATTTACCGATTCTAATTTCTAATATAGCACATAGCATTTCTTATATAAAATAAAATGAAGATCTTGAGTATTGAAATTTTCTTGTTCATTTTCCCTTTTTAGGAATTTTGAGAGTAAAACCAGTGTGGTATAAGCATCCATAATCTTTGTTTTTTGAGAACAGTTATATAATTACAGAAAAATGTGAAGATAGTACAGAAAATTCCTGTATACGCTGAACCCAATTACCCCTATTATTGACAACTTACGTTAGTATGGTACATTTAGTTAATGAACCAATATTAATGCTTTATTATTATTATTATTGTAAATTTTTTTTTAAGTTCTGGAGTACATGTGCAGGATGTGCATGTTTGTTACATAGGTAAACATTTGCTGCACCTATCAACCCATCGCCTGGTATTAAGTCAGCATGCATTAGTTATTTCTCCTGATGCTCTCTGCCAACACCCCCAGCTCTCCCCCGACAGACCCAGTGTGTGTTGCTCCTCTCCCTGTGTCCATGGGCTCACATTATTCAGCTCCCACTTATAAGTGAGAACATGCGCTGTTTGGTTTTCTGTTCCTGCGTTAGTTTGCTGAGGATAATGGCCTCCAGCTCCATCCATGTCCCTGCAAAAGCACATGATCTCGTTCCTTTTTATAGCATCCACAATATTATAGAAGTAGCTTTTCAAATCCTTACTCATCTACTTGTTAGCACTGAGGTGGGTTGCAGTCGGAACAAAGAAAACACTTTGTTTGATACATAACACTTTTGTTTAGTTTTCACAGGTAATCTATCAGGATATCCTCATATGATAGATGACGAAATGAAAGCAGAGAGCGTTTGAGTAATTTGTCCAAGAGAACAAGCAAAAAAAAAAAAAAAAGGTTGAGATTGAAAAAAAATTAGTCAAATGTCACACTAGTCACACTCTTAACCAGTGCATTAGCCTGTACACCTAGGAGATTAGGACAGTCTTCAAAGGAAGACAAATCTGAGGAACATGCATAACTATCTAGGCTAGTCCTTGGCAAGAGGCAGAAGAAAAATATGCACTCCTGTTCTCCTCTTTTGCTGGCTGATCTCTTTCTCTACTCAAAAGTAATTTCATAGCTCTAACCAACTTGCTAAAAAATCATCATCATCATCATCATCATCATCATCTTAAATGGACACAAGTGGACTTCGTATAATTAATTTAGACAACAGGAAAAATAAAAAGCAAACTAAATGTCACCTTACAATTCATCATGGATTAGGTTTGTTAAAATATTTTTATAATAAAACATAGTATCTTAGGCTCAACAAATACAAATTGCTATAACTGACTCAGAGTTTACATTGAAAAAAATTTTTGTGGCCAGCCCTGTAAGAAGGTAATAGTGTGGTTCAGCCCCAGACCTCAATAGGTTGTTATGCTCTGTACAATTTCTCAATATCTTTGCATTCATGGAATTCTAGTTGAATCAGAATCAATTAGAAAGATTCAGACAATAATAATAAATAGCTATTACAATTTAAAAGAGACTTGCAAGTTTTTTTATGATGAGAGTTTTACTTTTACTCATTGTAAAAGCAAGGTATGAGGATTGTTCAAAAGTTAAGCAATTCAAAAAGTAAAAAGAAGTAAAAATCAACTAAAAATCTCCCTAAGGAAAAATCATTGTTAACGTATTGATGAACACATTTCTGATTGTCTCTTCATACATTTATTTCACATATAGATGTGTGTGTATATATATACATATGAATGTATATATACACACTAACATACAAACACACTGTGAGATCATAAAATGCATGCTGTCTTGTAATCAGTATCTTTTATTCATATATATATGTCTTGGTTATTTTTCCGTAATGTTAAATATAATTCTAAGTCATCATTTTTACAGTTGCATTGCATGGATATACCATAATTTATTTTTCAAGCTCCTCCTCTTGCTAGAAATTTAGATTGTTTCTAAATTTTTCCATTAGAAACAATGTTGAATTGAACATTCTTGAATGATCTTTGGGAAGTTGTTGGTTTATCAGAAGATTTCTGATGAATATGTTACTTGGGCTTTATGGAAATAATTAACTTCAACATTCTCCACTGTCTCTGTTGAGTTATCTCACACCAGTGGTCCTCAGGTACCCCGACTTTCTGGTTAAGATCCTGAGTTCTGTGAGTCTTGTAGCATTCTGGTTTAAATTGGAAGTGGAGATTCTAAGGGCCCTGCTCTAAGGAGCTCATGAGATCTTGTACAGAGTGCGAAGAAGGAAGATGATTCTAGACCCAAGGACTGGTTCCATGCAAAGTAAAGGCAAAGCAGAAAGCCTCAGTAGGTTAGCAGTATAGTTCTATAAACTTTTTGTAATTAATGCTTTTTAAATTGGCAACTAGTAAGCCTGACTCCCAAGAATTTCTGTAGCTTTCTGTAGCTTTTGCCTATCTCTTATGACATCTACCACCCACCAGCTCTCATCATCCTCCTTCTACCCCACTTGGCTTCTCCTTGCAGTATTGAAGCAATCAGGTATCTCAAACCCCTAACACATGGAGGTCCCTGGAAGTGCCTAGGAAAATGTCAGTGAGGCTTTGGCTGTTCTCCCAAATCACATGCCTAGCATAAGTTAAGCTTAAAGGTAATAGAAATATTGTTCAGTTTATCTCACAGTCCATGAGTTAGTCGATTCCGTTAAACTCTGATTTGCAAAGTATCAATCACTATGCGTTTAATTGGTTTTGTATTCAGCTGAAGGGAAGCAGCATATACTGGAAATAGCTTGGGCCAAAAAAAAACCTGAACATGAATCCATTTCTGCCACTTGATAGCTCTGTGACCTTGGGAAAGATAGGAATCATTTTTGGAAATCAGTTTGTTCCTCTGAAAAAGCAACATTTGATTTGCCCTATTCAGTAGAGATTGCTGGGTACAAGCAGAGTCCATCAATGAATGCCCATTTGGTGGCGCGTTTTCATTTAGGATCATAATAACTGTGGTATCTGGTATTATCCTCAGCTAGAACTAGGGCTCAGAGCAGTTAAGCAACTAGCCCGAGAGAGACTAGTTGCTTAGACTGAGAGAGACTAAGTGGAGTCAGAATTCAAGTCCAGACCTGTGACTATAAAGGCTGAATTCTTTCCTCCTACCCTGTGTACAAGTATAAAAAAAAATCTGTGTTATCATCACTAAAGAGAATAATTTTTATAGTAGGCATTTTTGAACAACTGCACAACAGTCCTCACTAGTTTAACTGGGTATGACTCTGAAGAGGGAATATGACTTTACTTCTTCTTCTCTGAATTGTAGTACTCTAACATAGCTCATTTTTCATGCCATCTTCCCTAGCTTTCCAGATTTCTTTTAGAAGTGAGTTTTCACATTTTGTGTTTTATTTTGACTTACTACTGAATTTATTTGTAGCACACTAATCTGTCATCTTTGAGTTTCACAGCCAGAGTACAGGGTCTTTGGCTGTTAAAAGCATTTTCAAATACCCATTTTTCCCTCTACCTGTCATACTGATTCACAATTGCTGGCAGCTAACCGAGGCCCATTTATTTGCAGTAACTTCATGCTCTCTCCTAAGGAACTTGCCACATTAATATCCTCGAAGATTGAACTCAATCTGTACGTATGTGCAGGAACAAGACACTTAAGACCTTCGCTATCCCTGCTGATGAAGCAGTAAATAATTAACGACTAAAGAGGGGACAGCCATACTTCAGCTGAAAAGCAGAAACAGCATGCCATGTTATTTCCCCAAGGTTACATTATTCCCAAATAATATGGGCTGTTTGGTATCATCTTGAGGATTCTGCTGCTTGAGAGCACTAGATGATAATGTCCTTATATTGCTTTTAAGTAATTAGCTCTATTACCTCTCTTGTTTTTGTTACAAGTCACCTTCTTGAAATTTGTTGTAAAACCATAAACAGCACCCTGTCTGAGTAAGGCATTTGGAAGATCCATGCCTCCTCTGGAGCCACTGGGAGCCATGAGGGCTGCAAGAGAGGCATGGCACATTGAAAGATATTAAGGCTCCAGGTCTTCCCGGTTATTAGAGAGTAAAGTTTGAGGTCAAAGGAACTAAAGCCATCATGCTTGTTTGAGAAGAAAAACAAACGGTTTTCAAAATCTCCTGAAAAAATCTTGCTACAATTTTTTTTCTCTTTAAACTGTTGGGAGGGAAAATTCTGCAAGGTTAAAAAGAAGAAATGAATACAGTCAGTACTGAAGAAATAACAGTCTGCAGTCTCAGCAGAGACTAGGGTCCACCACTCAAGTTAAAAATTAGAAATGTTAACAACAGGTGCTGGAGAGGATGTGGAGAAATAGGAACACTTTTACACTGTTGGTGGGACTGTAAACTAGTTCAACCATTGTGGAAGTCAGTGTGGCGATTCCTCAGGGATCTAGAACTAGAAATACCATTTGACCCAGCCACCCCATTACTGCGTATATACCCAAAGGATTATAAATCATGCTGCTTTAAAGACACATGCACACGTATGTTTATTGCGGCACTATTCACAATAGCGAAGACTTGGAACCAACCCAAATGTCCAACAATGATAGACTGGATTAAGAAAATGTGGCACATATACCCCATGGAATACTATGCAGCCATAAAAAATGATGAGTTCATGTCCTTTGCAGGGACGTGGATGAAGCTGGAACCCATCATTCTCAGCAAACTATCACAAGGACCAAAAACCAAACACCGCATGTTCTCACTCATAGGTGGGAATTGAACGATGAGAACACATGGACACAGGAAGGGGAACATCACACACTGGGGACTGTTGTGGGGTGGGGGGAGGGGGGAGGGAAAGCATTAGGAGATATACCTAATACTAAATGACAAGTTAATGGGTGCAGCACACCAACATGGCACATGTATACATATGTAACAAACCTGTGCGTTGTACACATGTACTGGAACTTAAAGTATAATAATAATAAAATTTTAAAAAAAGATAAAAAAATTAGAAATGTTTGTGGATTAGAACTAAAGAGGAAGAATATAAAGGCCCATATAACCCTATTTTTGGCCATCTTTACTGAAATAAAATTGTAAAAGAAGTTTTTTTTCTACTCTTTTGACAGAAGAACTATAAAATGTATTCAAACACACTCTATGACATGAAATAATAAAACTAGAACTAAGTACATTTTCCCTCTTCTAATCCACATGTGAACACAATTAATTTGGAATCAAGTTAGTTAAAATTCAGCCAATTCAGAGCATGAGATTGGATGATAGCTGTGAGCCCTGGATGTTAAACCCAGCTCTACCAAGGATTTACTGTGTGTTTGACTTGGGAGGTGGCTGAGGTTCATTTAAGTGCTCCATGTACCTGTTAATTTGGGGATAATAATGCACTCTTACAAGTCTATGGGCTTTTTCTTACTCTCTTCTCTCTTTCTTTAAGGTCCAGTTGAAAAGTGAAGAATCCAAAACGTTTGCAATGAAGATTCTCAAGAAACGTCACATTGTGGACACAAGACAGCAGGAGCACATCCGCTCAGAGAAGCAGATCATGCAGGGGGCTCATTCCGATTTCATAGTGAGGTAAAGGCTCCATGCCAGGGACAGACGTACCCAACTCCAAGTGACAAATCCACCACAAAACCCTCTGCCACTTGTGCTCACTGTTAACACATTTCGTATGCACAAAGAAACTTATTTTTAATCTAATCTTAAGAAAGTTTTGTTTGATTTCTAAAAATAAAGTTCTGACTCTATTCTTTCTTTTAAAGAGAATCAGCGTCTGAAAACAATGTGTTTTCCCGAAGGAGGTACCAGAGTTTCTAACATTCTATTTTTATCTTTTTTTAAATCCCCAAACTCTACACAGACCTTTGATGCTTAAAAGACAAAATATCCAAAATCAAACTATTTAACCTTTAATTATCTGAATATTTTTTGAAGATCTAAAAAAATGAAATGACAGCTGACCATTCCACCTCAGTACTAATAAATGGATAATGGGGAGATTTTTATATGTGGAAGCAGCTTTTTGTAGTGAATTTTCCAGTGGCACTTACTGAAAACAAGATGTAACATGAATTTGAGCGAATAGCATCTGAAATTTATACATGTCTGAATCTGTAAAGTTTAATCCACTTTATTCCCATTTTCACTGCATGTTGATGACCACTAAATGTTGCCCCAAGGGTCTATGCTCAAAACATTACCCAAATTGGAATGCAAAGAATCCCAAGAAACCCTCTTTGTCCATAATCATTATGATTAATCCATTTCAAGGGAGACATTAGCGCCTTAGTTTCTTCTATTAAAATCCTATTCATGAGCCATTGGCTTCTTTTCCCCATGTGTGGGCTTAGATCTCTCTCATTCTGACAAAATTTTGAGCTTGGCAAATCAAAACTATAATCTGGGCCCCCCAAAATTGCACACTTGTAAAAGACAGTAATGTTTATAATCTTTGTTTTCTTGTTTGCAATTTACAGACTGTACAGAACATTTAAGGACAGCAAATATTTGTATATGTTGATGGAAGCTTGTCTAGGTGGAGAGCTCTGGACCATTCTCAGGGATAGGTAGGAGATTTAAGAAATTTCTATGATGTTTCTAAAAACAGTTGCCCATGTTGGTCTATAAGAAGAGTTAATATAATAAAGTATAATAATCATATTTATACTTTACACATGCTTATATTTCAATATTTAAAGTAAGCACAGGGCATAACCCACTATACACATATGATTTACTGTACATATAACAAAACTCACTTTGTAACTAACAATACAGGCTTAGTCGATCATAAAAATGGTACATAGCAAAATATATACATGGCCTTAGTTTTGCATGAATGTTAGAATTAGACAACTCTGTAGCTGGAATTCAATTCATTGCTTTAGCAGAAAGAGAATTATAGTTATTTTATAATTATAATTTGAATTAACTATCAATTTAATTGCTCTACTCTTTTTCCAGATAGGCAGTTTGCCTTTTGTGACATTGTGAATTTTTTCCAAAGTAATTTTTCCCTCTACCTTTACATTGCTCTTTGGTTTCAAAATCAACAAAAGTTTCCAGCCATCTCTTTATCCCTTGGCTAGTCTTAGGAAAAAGAAAAGAATCCACTTATAAGCAATATTTCATGTAAATTTATCTGATTTAGATTTACCTTCTTACCCTTCCAGGGCAAGGAAAGTTTGTCTACATGGTGCTTGTTTGTTCTAATCATGCAAATTCATTGTCTTAATTTTCCATCTCATATTTAGATAACTAGCAAATTATCTAATTATCTTCTAATATAATTTATCCTGTAAAATGTCTCAGGAGATCATTATCTACCCTGTGTTTTTTTAAAAACACACTTTTATTTTCCTATGAATAATCTTTTGATTATTTTCTATGAATGATTTATTGATCATACAAAAGTCATCTTTGTTCTTTTGAACACTCACATTTAGACATCTGTATTTTTCTTATTTGTTTGAGTCCTGCCCCCCAGACTCTCCTTCACAGGGTAGCATCCTTCTGAAACTTAGCTATAGGTAGCCCTGATGTATATAACCATGTAATGTTTTTATATTTGTTACTTTGCAGATACACCAGAATAAAACAAGTGGTTCCTTATAAACTGTTGATTTAAATTCTCATTCCTAATGGTGTTCTTATGGTACCTTCATATCTTTGTACAACAGGCCCTTTCGTGTTATTCCCATGGCCTTTCTTATATATGCCAAATGGATTTCTTGTTACCACATTGTGTCCTATTGCATCGGTATTTTATTTCAATTCTTAAATTTAAGGTTAAAAAAGCATAAAAGGGAATGTAATCATGTTGGCATTAGGAGATAAGGTTAACATCTGTACTAAGCTATTATATCATAGTGTATATATTATGTATTATTGCTAGTTAATATGTACATAGAGATTATATACCAGGCATTGTGATGGAGGCTGGGGATCCAGTAATAAACAAAACAGATGTGGTCTCTCTCCTCAGAATGTATAGTTTGTGGCACAAAGTTAATATTTTAATCTGTGAGTTAACATTTGGCATATCTAATGTGTTTCTACTGTATTATATTTGACTTGATATTTCAATTCACTGATTTATTTGAAGTCTTCTACTTTTTTTTCTAATTAGAATAGAAGAAGATTTACAGGTGGAATTAAACATGAAAGCAATAATAAGCCACAAAGGGAGAGTCCAGCTATCCCTCTTATAGCTTATTTTTTTTATTTTTTCATAAGTTATTGGGGTACAGGTCGTATTTGGTTACGAGTAAGTTCTTTAGTGGTGATTTGTGAGATTTTGGTGTACCCATCACGCAAGCAGTATATACGGCACCATATTTGTAGTCTTCTATCCCTCACCCCCCTCCGACTCTTCCCCCCAAATCCCCAAAGCCCATTGCATCATTCATATGCCTTTGTATCCTCATAGCTTAGCTCCCACATATCAGTGAGAACATGTGATGTTTGGTTTTCCATTCTTGAATTACTTCACTTAGAATAATAGTCTCCAATTTCATCCAGTTCCCTGCAAATGCTGTTAATTCATTCCTTTTTATGGCTGTGTAGTATTCCATCATATATATACATATATATATACATGCCATCATATATATATATATACACACACACATGCCATCATATATATATATATATATGCCCTCATATATATATCACAGTTTCTTTATCCATTCATTGATTGATGGGCATTTGAGTTGGTTCCATGATTTTGCAATTGTGAATTGTGCTTCTATAAACATGAGTATGCAAGTATCTTTTTTGAATAATGACTTCTTTTCATCTGGGTCAAATGGTAATTCTGCTTTTAGTTCTTTAAGGAATCTCCACACTGTTTTCCATAGCAGCTGTACTAGTTTACATTCCCTCCAGTAGTGTAGAAGTGTCCCCTGTTCACTCCGTCCACACCAGGATCTACTGGTTTTTTGATTTTTTGATTATGGCCATTCTTGCAGGAGGGAGGTGGTATCACCTTTTGGTTTTGATTTGCATTCCCCTGACCATTAGTGAAGTTGAGCATTTTTTCATACGTTTATTGGCCATTTGTATATCTTCTTTTGAGAATTGTCTATTCATGTTTTAGCCCACTTTTCATTGGATTATTTGTTTTTTTCTTACTGATTTGTTTGAGTTTGCTGGAGATTCTGGATATTAGTCCTTTGTCAGACGTATAGACTGTGAAAATTTTCTCCCACTCGGTTGTCTGTTTACTCTGCTGACTGTTCCTTTCACCATGCAAAAGCTCATCAGTTAAACTAGGTCCCAGCTATTTATCTTTGTTTTCATTGCATTTGCTTTTGGGTTCTTGGTCATGAAATCTTTGCCTAAGCCAATGTCTAGAAGGGTTTTTCCAATGCTATCTTCTAGAATTTTAGTAGTTTCAGGTCTTAGGTTTAAGTCCTTAATCCATCTTGTGTTGATTTTTGTACAAGGTGAGAGATGAGGATCCAGTTTCATTTTCCTACATGTGGCTAGCCAATTATTCCAGCAGCATTTGTTGAAAGAGTGTCCTTTCCCCACTTTATGTTTTTGTTTGCTTTGTCAAAGATCAGTTGGCTGTAAGTATTTGGCTTCATTTCTGGGTTCTCTATTCTGTTCCATTGGTCTATGTTCCTATTTTTGTACCAGTGCTATGCTGTTTTGGTGACTATGGTCTTATAGTATAGTTTGAAATCAGTTAGTGTGATGTCTCCAGATTTGTTCTTTTTGCTTAATCTTGCTTTGGCTATGCGGGCTCTTTTATGATTCCACATGAATTTTAGAATTTTTTTCTAATTCTGTGAAGAATGATGGTGGTATTTTGATAGGGATTGCATTGAATTTGAAGATTGCTTTCACAGTATAGTCATTTTCACAATATTGATTCTACCCACCCATGAGCATGGGATGTTTGTGTCATTTGTGTCATCTATGACTTCTTTCAGCAGTGTTTTGTAGTTTTCCTGGTAGAGGTCTTTCAACTTCTTGGTTAGGTATATTCTGAAGTTTTTGGTTTTTGTTTGTTTGTTTGCAGCTATTGTAAAAGGGGTTGAGTTCTTGATTTGATTCTCCACTTGGTCACCATTGGTGTATAGAAGAGCTACTGATTCTTGTACATTAATCTTGTATCCAGAAACTTTGCTGAATTCTGTTATCAGTTCTAGGAGCTTCCTGGAAGAGTCCTTAGGGTTTTCAAGGAAAACGGTTATATTGTCAGCAAACAGTGACAGTTTGACTTCCCCTTTACCGATTTGGATGCCCTTTATTTCTTTCTCTTCTCTGATTGCTCTGGCTAGGACTTCCAGTACTGCGTTGAAGAGGAGTGGTGAGAGTGGGCATCCTTATTTTGTTCCAGTTCTCAGAGGGAATGCTTTCAACTTTTCTCCATTCAGTATTATGTTGGCTGTGCCTCCCTCAGTTTACAACTGGCAATAAATCTGCACAGATTGCAACATACTTCAGGTTCATACACTCACTGATTGTTGTTACTCGTCAATGAAAAAGGTGAAATATTTTGATGAGAGATGCTTAGCTCCTGTTACATTCTGATATCCAAGAACTCAGTTTATGACAAGTTGACTAAACATTGTGATTAAATTTTAATTTGAGTCTATCAATATTCATAAGTAACCTATTTCTTTCAAATTGTCATCTAACTGCCATCTAGCTTAAAACAACCACCCATCCCCAAAGAGGGCATAAGGGCCTTATCTCTTACTGGTTTTAATTGAAATGACACAGCTGTCAAGGCATAATTCATTATTTCAAAGAGCTATATAAGACAAGTGATTTATTTCTTTAAGTAACTCTCTAAACTATTGATGAAACAGGGTTTCATTTGTTTTAAATCAAATTTACATTGTCATTTCCAATTCTAATAGTAATTTTTCATTGTGAATCACCTCATGTTATGCTTTGTGACTGCTTTCAAGATGTCTATTTTAAAATCCACAAGTTATCTACATCACATGTTTAGTGATGGGACAGTGTGGTGCTGGTAAACATTTGTGTGCATGCATTGTATAGATTTATCAAAGTTTGAGACAACGTTTTTATTTAATTTTCAAAATCAGTTACAAATATATTTATATGTGAAAGATACTCAATATAGATGTGTTGAAGGAGTGGAAACTAGATTTCTAAAACCCTCCACATTCCAAAATGACTCAAAACCAGAGAAAACTGGAAACAAATAGAGTTGTCAAGAACTGAGGACCCTAAGATGTACAATTTGTGGTCTGTTTGCTTCATGGTGAAAAAGGGAGAGCTTTGATTGGCAGGCAATAAAAGGGTAATTTTGGCCCATGTGAGAAGCATGGGGAAAGTGAAAAGAACAGAGATTAGCAGAGGATTCTTCAGAGTTGATTTGTGGCAGTTAGCCTTGGCAGTCAGAAGCACTTAAATAACAGAGAGGATTGGTGTTCCAAACCCCCAACCTCCACCCTGAAAATACTTCATCCCTATTCTACACTACGTTAGTTAATTTTACTATATTAAGACATAGTAGCCAAAAAATAGTTTTCTGGTGCTCAATCATAGTGGCTACTATTACATTTAGTGAGCACAAGTTGTGTACCAGGCACTTATTTTCAGTACATGCATTATTAATTCTTTGGATCTTCACAACAACCCAGTGAGATAGTTACTGTTATTAGCCCCATTTTGCACATGAGAACACAGAAACACAGAGACATATAGTTAATTGCTCAAGAACAAACAGTAAATGGAGTCTGGAGTTGAGCCCAGGATTCTTGCTTCGGGGTCCATATTCTAACATATAGCCTCCTCCCATGAATTTGAGTTTGTATTAGCATTTTTCCATCTTTCTGCTAATGACCAGCTTATTCAGAATATAAGTATAATATTCTGCAGACATTTCATGAGAAATTGATCTCTCACCTAAGCATTTACTCTCATTACAACATTAACAATGGATTTGTCCATTTGATTCCATTACCAATTGACTATTAAGGAAGCAGAGATATGTTGCCCAGAGTCACAACTGTAGAAATAATCTCCTCTTCTACTAACAGTAATCAAGCATTTGTAAGCTTTCAAAAAGGCCCACTCAAATCACAATTAGACAGTCCTGATGTAAATGAGTAAACAGGCAACCTACAGAATGGGAGAAAATTTTTGCAATCTATCCATCTGACAAAGGGCTAATATCCAGAATCTATAAAGAGCTTAAGCAAATTTACAAGAAAAAAAACAGACAACCCTATCAAAAAGTGGGCAAAGGATATGAACAGACACTTCTCAAAAGAAGACATGTATGCAGCCAACAGACACATGAAAAAATGCTCATCATCACTGGTCATTAGAGAAATGCAAATCAAAACCATAATTAGATACCATCTCATGCCAGTTAGAATGACGATCATTAAAAGTCAGGAAACAACAGATGCTGGAGAGGATGTGGAGAAATAGGAATGCTTTTACACTGTTGGTGGAAGTGTAAATTAATTCAACCATTGTGGACAATATGACAATTCCTCAAGGATCTAGAACCAGAATTATCATTTGACCCAGCAATCCCATTACTGGGTATATACCCAAAGATTATAAATCATTCTACTTAAAGACATATGCACATGTATGTTTATTGCAGCACTATTCACAATAGCAAAGACTTGGAACCAACCCAAATGCCCATAATAACAGACAGGTTAAAGAAAATGTGGCACATATACACCATGGAATACTATGCAGCCATAAAAAAGAATGAGTTTGGCTGGGCATGGTGGCTCACACCTGTAATCCTAGCACTTTGGGAGGCCAAGGCGGGTGGATCACGAGGTCAGGAGGTCGAGACCATCCTGGCCAACATGGTGAAACCCCATCTCTACTAAACATAAAAAAATTACCTGGGCATGGTGGTGCATGCCTGTAGTCCCAGCTGCTTGGGAGGCTGAGGCAGGAGGATCACTTGAACCCAGGAGGCTGAGGTTGCAGTGAACCGAGATTGCGCCACTGCACTCCAGCCTGGGTGACAGAGTGAGACTCCATCTCAAAAAAAGAAAAAGAACAAGATATATAGTTTGAAATAAAATAAGACCATTCCCTTTACTCTTTCATTTTGTTTTGTTTTGCTTTGCAATGCTCTCCATTGAGAAGGGATTTAATTCATAGATAGCAGTGTAGCTAAAGCTATATATTAATTATATATACACAGATGCTTACTCTTTAAGGTAAATAATCTCTTCAAATGAAAGAAACATGCTACTCTTGACAGGTAAACATACTTAATTAAGGGCGAAGAAGAAAGGACCTTCAAGGCAATACTGTAATCCCTTTGGAAATACATACGATTATAAAATTTTAGCTCTGCCAAGGATATCTTCAAGTCAGAGGAAAATTGTAGCATGAAGTATATCATTTGTTTCCTCATATGGATGCAGTTCTCAAACTTTCTCTTGTGCTCATAAATTCACAATTGCTCCATTCAGATATTATTCAAGGGAGATTCAGGAGTCATGGTAATTATAGTTAAGATTCTAGAATCTAGAGGGATAGATATCATTATGCCTATAATTAATTATGTTTCAGAAGAATGATATTTTTCTTAGGAAAAGCTGGTTATTTCAGTGAAAACTCAAGTGATATTAGTAGCTGAAATGAAGACATTCTCTTTCTGGAAGACACTACCTATTTCTGAAAGCCTGAAAAGTGGCTGCTTTAGCCTTGATTCACTTATGAATTTTGTAAAAATGTAACCATATTCCACTGCCCAGTTTGTTAAACTTTACTCCACAATTTTGAAAAAAAAATAAGTGTCACCAAAATGCAAACAGGCATCAGAGACTCATGAAAGCAAGCTCTGAAGCTATCATTTGTTGTACACTGTCTATTAATAAAATCACTTGCGTGCTTGTCACCCATGTTATATCTCAACCACCCCAGGAGCTGATGTTCACACTAATATTTTTGAATTATGAAATGAAATTATTAAATTGTGCTTACTACTCGGGAAAGAAAAAAAAAGTACATGGTTTATCTCTTTAAGAAGTACCATGAAAAAAAAAACAGTTAAAGTTAAGACTTTCTGCCCTAGAGCAAAGGGTTTAACCTTAGATGCCAAGGTTTTTTCTAAATTATTTCATTCAATCAATCAATCAACATATATATGCCCATATATCATATATATGAGACAGAGAAAGCCTTCTTGCTAAACATAATAATCAAGATTACTAATAAACATTCCCTTCTAGTTACTTTTTTCTTTCTAATTGTCTTTTAGTCCATCTTTTCCCCTTAATAAGAATTCAGTAGTATAGGAAATAGATATTGTTTGTTTTGGATGCAGAAGTTTCAAAAACAGAAGAGTACTTAGCTTGCATTATGATTGCATCAGTAGCATTATAACTTATTTCCAGAGTGGTTCTTTGAAAACAGTTGCTTTTATTCAGACTCTCATGAACCATATCTGCATTATTTAGAAAGATTTAAATAGAAAGATTAAATAGCACTTTGGGAGGCCAAGGCGGGTGGATCACGAGGTCAGGAGGTCGAGACCATCCTGGCCAACATGGTGAAACCCCATCTCTACTAAACATAAAAAAATTACCTGGGCATGGTGGTGCATGCCTGTAGTCCCAGCTACTCGGGAGGCTGAGGCAGGAGGATCACTTGAACCCAGGAGGCTGAGGTTGCAGTGAACCGAGATTGCGCCACTGCACTCCAGCCTGGGTGACAGAGTGAGACTCCATCTCAAAAAAAAAAAAAGAACAAGATATATAGTTTGATTTAAATAGAAAGATTTAATAGAATTTAAAAAGAAAGATTTAATAGAAAGATTAAAAAACAAGCCCTCTAAGAATAAATATGAATAAACCCATAAACTTCTCCTTTAAAAAACAAATGCTTGGTAGGCAAGCTCTAAAATAGGATTATTTTTCTCTCCTGCCTACTGCTGTAAGTCTGTGCCTTTTTCGACTGTAGTGGGCTGTTGAGAGGAAGACACTAAGTACATGAAATGTGTTGTGTTGAACTATTCCTTCAGCCCTTTCAGGAAGTGAGATTTAACTATTCCATTCATAAAGACAGAGAATTCCTTAACTTGATCCTTGAATGCTTCAGAAAACCCAATGTAATGGCAATCATGTAACATTTAGCTAGCAGGACAGTGATCTCTGGGTTAAATTTTGGCAAAGGAATATAGTGAAATGAGAAAAAAAATAAAGCCATATTACAGAAATTAATTTTTTGTACAATTTTCATTCCATTTCTGCATCTCAGAGGTTCGTTTGAAGATTCTACAACCAGATTTTACACAGCATGTGTGGTAGAAGCTTTTGCCTATCTGCATTCCAAAGGAATCATTTACAGGGACCTCAAGCCAGAAAATCTCATCCTAGATCACCGAGGTTATGCCAAACTGGTCAGTGCATTTCATACGTGCTTTCTGCCCTGCAGATTAAAAATATTTGTTTTTAAAACTGTGTTCATTTGCTAATATGAAATCTGAGTTTTCCTTTTCAATGTTGTAACTTTCTTAAAAGCAGATTTTAGCATTACACTTTTCAACTGAATGTTCTTTCAAATGACGCATCAGTTATGAAAAATTAAGTTGGCTAAGTTTGAATTAACAATATTCTGGCAAAACATGCTTTTATAAGCATGAGAAAACACACTTGCTGGCATGTGTTTACATGCCCAGAAGTCCTTTTCTCCAGTCAGCTTTTTGCCACTCATAAGCAATGGGTTTTTATATTATGGAAAACCATAAATCATTTTAATATTTTAGATTTAAGAATAATGCTAATGGAAAAAAATGTGCTTCACAGGCAATGCTAGCCAGGTTATGTAATAGTAATAATAATAATGGTCAAAAGCTGTAAAGATTTATCATAGAAGAGAAGTTCTTTTATTTACAAATGCACAACTTTTGTTGGATCTGTTACAGCTTGATTCCATTTTTAAAGTTTTCAGAATTGTTATTCAGCATGTGGTTTTTAGAGAAATCAAATCAGTGGCAGTTTTTTATTTGTAGTTTCAACCAAATCGTTTTAGAAAAAAATATATTTTCTGCAGTCGACACTCTTCCTTCAAAAGAGTTCCAGAAAAATGAAGAATACATTATAATTTTATTTCTGTTTATGCTTACTAAGGGCAGAGTCATTGGTCCCAAAACTATCTTACTCACTTCCTGCAAACATAAAATAGCTTTTCAAATAATTAATACTAAATGAATTGTCGCCTTCATTAAATCCAGCAGAAATCATGTATATTCTGGGAAAGATGTTAAGTAGGCCCAACTGGTCGTTAACAATTTTTAGGTACAGAAGAGATTCTGTGTTTACACTCCAACCTCCATTAGCATAAAAGAAGAAAAAATGAAAACTATATTCGGAAAGGAAGATTTACCTTTATTTTTAATGATGTGAATTTTATGCTATACTCAGGTGTCAACTTTTGCCATTAAAACTGAGGTGCATCAGGGAGACTGTCTTTGCAATATAGACTATTCTTTTTGGAAGACAGAACTATAAAAACATACATGTTTTTAAATTATTATCATCATCAGTGTACTTCAAAATAACTTATTACTTTAAAACTTAATCATAAGGAGCTTAAGTATCTTGTTTTTCTCTCTTTGTAAGGTTGATTTTGGCTTTGCAAAGAAAATAGGATTTGGAAAGAAAACATGGACTTTTTGTGGGACTCCAGAGTATGTAGCCCCAGAGATCATCCTGAACAAAGGCCATGACATTTCAGCCGACTACTGGTCACTGGGAATCCTAATGTATGAACTCCTGACTGGCAGGTATGGATATTGATAGGGAACTGCTGATAAAAATAGATCAGCATGCAGCTACACACTCCTGCTTTTGTCACTTGGATTAGACCATCTTAAAGTACATTTCACCATATCTTGGTACCACAGTTTAATTAGTTATACAGATGACCAGGAATTCATAATGTAAGGTATAAAATAGTCCAGGCTAGGGCAACCACCTGAACACTAACTTTTGGTCTCATTATTGCTACTTCTTTTTTACATATGTGAATGTGGAAGGATATAATGTCCTTCTGTGAGCTATCTTAGCCCAGTCATTTAGCCAGCAATGAAACAGGGGAGATGATAATCATATAAAAATATCTAGGGTCAATTTTCTATAGAAGTAAGAGGACCTGTTAGCAACTGTTATATCTAAATGAAAGGTGACTGCTTTGTACATCTTTCCTGTAATGTTATTATCATCAACTCAAATAGGCACTAGGGACACCACAAGGTATAAAACAGACTTTAAGATCCTCAAGGACCCATATTAAAAGAACAACAAATACACTACCATGACATGTGCTAAAACAGTGAGTGACAGGGGTGTTATGACCTACAGATTTCAGGACAGGGATGAGTTCGTAAAGAGGCTTTTGAAGAATGAATATAAGGCAGCTGTGTCTTGAATGAAGAGTAGGACTTAGATATAGAGAGCAAGAAAAGGGTATTCCAGGCAAATAGGCATGGCTTAAAGAGAAAGGCAATAATCGTCACAGACATGGAGAAGGTTCATGTAAAAAAAACAGGAACAGTCATCTTTTGACGATCATGATTGCTGCACTTGAGTGTTTGGACTCCATCTACAGAGGGAATCATTGAGATTTTCTGACAAAGGTTGAGTGATGTGTGTTGTGGTATTTAAGGAAAAACAAGTTGGCAGTAATAAGCAAATTGGAAGAGGAATAGGAAGCTAGTTTGAAGATTGTTGCAGTAATTTAGTTCTAGGACACTGAGAGCCTAGAGTAGGGCAAGGGCAATGGAAAAAAAGAGTAATTGTGAGGCAGGATGTGAAGAATTATTTAAGAGGACTTAGTCACTACAGTGAACATGAGAGGAAGACTGAGGACTTTGAGCACAGGGTACTCTGTGAGGATTCAGTGCATACATGAAACACTTAGAAGAGTGTTTCGCACATAGTAAGCATTCCATGAATGTTAGCAGCTGCTACTACTACAACAATGACAGTCATTGCCAGAAATAGTTGTGTTTTGATTTTATTTTTATTTATGGGCATTTTACATTATTACCCATAAAGTTTCTCTATTGACTTCAAATAAATTATGTGTGACCTAATCCAATTTTGTTCCATGTGGATTGTTCAATTTTGATCTTGTGGATGGAGGTAAATTATTTTAAAAGTATGACCAATTAAGTAGACCTGTAAAGATATGAAAAATTTGGACAAAGTGGAAGGTTAAATTTAACATATGTATGTGGATGGATAGATAGGTAAACAGGCAGAGAGATAGATAAAAAGGTAATCTTTCTAGTGTGCTTAGAATTGCTATAAGAACCAATTATATAATAAATAGAAGAAAACTAAATATTAACTATTTTTGAGGAAGTAAAATATTCACCTATAATAACTAGACTAAAATATTAAACATGACAACTTATATTTCTTCTTAAATGTTTAGACATTTCTCTACAATCATTGTTTATTCATTAAGTAATAAGGTGAAAATGATTAAAACCTTAATCTTAAAAACTGGCACATACTAAACTGTAAGAAATAATTAATAACAGAAAAACCCTTAATCCTTTAAAGTAGAAATTTCACAGGCTACAATATCTGCCCGGAATATAATAAAACTTGGAATTAATAACAAAGATTTAAAATAAAAAGTCTAAATACTTGAAAATTTAAAAAGCATTTTTCTAAATAACCTCAAGGACATAGAAATTACAGAATAGCAGAGCAGCAATAAAAATAAAGCACTATAAGTCACAATTTGTGTTGTATTGTCAAAACCAAACTTAATTTTTTTACCATAAATATATATATCGAAACATTATGATTAAAAATACCTAAACTTAATATTCATTTCAAGAAATAACAAGGCAGAAAGAATTTTGGTCAAAGACAACAGCATTAAAAAAAATCTTTGCTTTTCCTTTTCTACCCAAAGAGATGATGGTGGTGGTAAGAGACGGTGGCCAGGGGTGGGGGTGGGAGAAGGCAAGAATAAAACAAGTAGGATGATCTTTAGTCACAAATAAAGTTCCACAAAACACACCTGCCAAACACTATGAAGTATGGCATGTGACTAGGAATGATGCTTGGACCACAAGCATGACTCCAAAGTATTTTGGTCCTGAATGTCATATCTAATGATCTTCGATAGTAATAATGACATTTAGAGGACTGGCTGGACCTTGAAAAAGCAAAGACTGTTCATGCAGAGACCTAATTAAACACTACAGAATGAAAGAGGAACTGAGGTGAAGGAAGATTCATACAAATGTACCAGTTCTGCCTTTTAAGGCTTATAATATTGGTCAGTGAAGCAGGGAGTGAAAAAGGGGAGAGAGGCAGTGATTAATGATTTCAGAGAATGTGGTGGGGCTTTGTATGAGCCACATGACCTCCCTGAATGTTTTAAATTGAGGGCAAAGGAAATAAATGATCTGGTTATAAGGCAACAAACAGTAGTGAAGGCTGGTGAATTTCTCATTGCTTCCTTCCCTCCAACTTTCCCTGTTCTATTCTTCATGGTAGGCGGCCCAATCTAAGGATAAGTAATAGTCAGAAAGGGTCCCAGGGAAGCCAGTCCCTGCCCCTCTTACAACCCCAGCCCCCTTCCATGCATACACACCAACTCCTTTCTTACTGATTTTGCTCAAGGATCCATCTCCCCCACCAACTTAGGAAAAGATGAATTTATCTCCAGTTTTAGGTTTTGATTCAGCTCGTCTATTCCAGTCACATGGCATTCCTCTAGTGATTGGCATTTATTGGACTGGGTACATAAATTAGAGGAATAATTTTAAAATACATTATTGGGGGAGAATTCTTTTTTCCTACAGTAGCTACTCAGTAAATAATTACTGAATGAATATAAGTCCTTATTTCCACTGGTAGACTTCCTATAACTATGAGGGGAAACAGCCATGATGAAACTAATAGTGACTATGGCAGAATGAAAAGCTGGAACCACTGATCCTACCAGTCTAGAATTTGCCCTACCTCTGGAATGTGCTTTTGTGAGTTCAATGTTTTTCTTATTTTAATCAGTTTGAGCTGATGTTTTCCATTTATGTCAGCTGAAAGATGCAAAAGTAAAAGAAAGCTAAAGAACACACAAGAAAAATGAATCAAGGAAATATAGGAGGAAGTGTTTAGATAAACTCTTATCTATAATTTCTTTGAGGCTATCAAAAGCATGATCTCCCTAAAAAGTAACCTCTAAGATATTTGCAAGTGTTCATAAATGAGAAGACAAGTAACTAGCAGAGCTCAGGACCATTACAGAACTGAAAGTCATGCTGTAAGTAAGAGAAAATAAAATAGTAACAATTAAAAATGCAGCAAGGGAGATAGTAGACAGGCTTGGAAAATATAATGAAAAAAGAAAAAATATACAGATATGATTTCAGAAAGAGAATCTATTAGTCAAAGGAAATAGAAAACACATCAATTATGTGTATGAATATCAATATTACAAACAGGAGAAGAAACATCTTTAATTACATAATAAAAATCCATGGCATAAAGAATTGACTCAGTATATCCTTTTGATCTGCAGTGACCATGGAGAAACTGATTCAGAATAATATCACCACAATATGTCCATGTGGTGAATTAATGAATTAAATTCATTAATAAGGAATAGTCTTATTGGCATCAAAGCCATAAAAACATGGCATGTGTGGTATTGGGAGTGAAGACAGTTAAAGTTCCAGCTGGCCTCAACCTTCTCTACAGCACCTTTAATGCCAAAAGATAGTATATCAAGAACTACGTAGTTCTGAGGGTCAGAGAAGGTATAACCCAAGTAATTTATACTGAGTTAAGTTCTTCTTCAAATTCAAACACAACATATAAAGTGTGGACCCCAGGCCTTTCTCAAAAACACTACTATTCAATCAAGCCCACAAAAAGATGAATCAAAATAAAGCATTCAGGAATAGAAAAACTAGTAAAAAGATTGATGAGCTTTGGGTCTAATTAATTAGAACTTAGATCAAATAATTTAAATTTGGGTAATTGAACAGAATGTAAATATTGTAGTCTTTGGCAATCTTAAAATAACACTAAAACCAACAAAAATTAAGGTGGGAGGTAAAGCAGGTATAACTATAGGTATACTTATTTCTCATCATTAATAATTAGTAATATTACATATATTTTACAGTTAAAACATGTCATTACAGAAGAGAAATCTCTAAATTCAATTTGAATTTTTTTTAATTTTAGAGAAATATTTTAGGAATTAATATTGGTTAAGAAGCACACATATTTGAAATTTAGCATTTCTCTCCATTTTACTCCTCAGTTTAGCTAAAGTAAAATTAAATCGAATACTTTTAAATTTAAAAATATGCATAATATAATCCTGTGTGTCTACAATCTACATAGAGAAATCTATGAAATTATGTTCATCAAATGTAGAGCATTCTGAATATTTTGAGGTTTTGGATGACTTTCTTCTAAATAATTTTGTTTTATATATTGAATGAATATTAGACTAACATGCATCACATAAAAACCACAAATACTGTATTTAATAATTGATTTTAGTCTTCTAAGATAAGCAACTAAATATAAAAGCAAAATAAATATAAAAGCAAAACTATAAATTAGAAATCATTGCCAAGATGTGGCTTCTCCTCATTTTTTAAAGTAAAAAATGAAAACTGGCATGTTAAGAGATTAAAAAGAATATTCAATCATAGAATCAACTAAAGATAAAATTTTAAATTCTAAGAGAATACTAAATAGATTTGCATGTTTATACATTTTTCAAGTGATTTAAAATTGATAGGCAATTACTAGCTAATGACATATTAAAGTAAATAGAAAGCATTTTTCACAGAAAATCAAAGCAGAATCCATCACAGCCCTTAACAGGTAAATCTACTACTCCTTACTTTAAATTACTCATTAGCCTGCTTGATAAAAAGAAATAGTTTGAACTGCTCTTAATAAACATGAAAGGCAAAAAAAATAATAATTCAGATTTCTTCCCCAAAGACACACAAAACCTGTATTAAAGAGAGTAATTAATTTCCAAAGAAATCATTCATCAAGGTGTATCATCATCTCCCCTCTGAATTGTGAGAAATTTGAAGGAAAGACCTGACTTTAGTCATTTTGTACTCACTGAAGCTGCCACAAACGACACTTCAAGGATGGATCAGTTAAAAATAAAAAAAAAAATCAACAGATCTGGCTCATGAGGGCTGGGGTATTACATCCTTGCTAGCAAAGAGGATGCCTAGTGTTAAGTTATCTAATGAGGTCCTCTGAGCAGAGAGAAAAGGATGGGAGGAGTACTATTCTATAGAAACATTAGAGCAATAAATATTTATTGACTCCTTAGTATGTACATGCTGCAAACTCTACTCAACTCTGGGAATACCAGCAGAAAACAAACTCTTCTGGAAGGGAAGACAGACATAAAATAATCACACAAATGAAAAGATAATTACAAAGTACAATAAGTGGTGGCATAAGGGTGCTATAAAAGTGTAACAGGGACTCTAATTTAGATTAAACTTTAAACTAGAGCATGAAATTAGATTGCTAGGTTACGTGGGTTGATATAGGTTATGTAACTGGTTGTAATAGGTTGACCAGAGTAGGCCTTTTGGAGGAAACAACATAACACTTATACTGAAACTTGATAAAGTGAGGCATTGGCCAGATAAGTATGGGAAGAACCTTCCAGGCCAAATAAATAACACCATGAGGTAGGAAAGTGCTCGGCATTTCAGTGGAACAGAGAGAAGGCTATAGTTTCTGGATCCCAGTGAGGGAGGGTGGTAATGGCATGAGGTGGGGTAGTATCGTTGGTGTTCCTGTGGCCCCTCCTAATGATTTTGGACTTCATCTCAAGTATAATGAATGAGTCAGTAAGTGTGGAAAAGGTCAGAGAGTAGAAGAAGCATCTTGAATGACCAAGGACAGCATGAGGGCTTAGACTCCAGCACTTAAAAGAAATCAGGAGAACAGCAGATAAACTTGACCCATTTCTGGTTTCACTAAGTGATTTACTTGGAAGGGCTTCCACACTGTTTTGCTATTAATCTATTTTCATTCCATTGTCACTATTAATCTAAGCCCCCAAATATGAATTGATGTCATCTGTGGAGTTTATAGCAATTCAAGTGTTCTCATATAGGAAATAAAAGTAATATCTCTTGTCATGTCTCTCATTCTTGCAGCCCACCTTTCTCAGGCCCAGATCCTATGAAAACCTATAACATCATATTGAGGGGGATTGACATGATAGAATTTCCAAAGAAGATTGCCAAAAATGCTGCTAATTTAATTAAAAAACTATGCAGGTAAGTATTTCAACCACATTATTTTTGAAAACATCATAATGTGAAAAAATTAGATTTAATAAAACCATTATTTTATTTTTAGGGACAATCCATCAGAAAGATTAGGGAATTTGAAAAATGGAGTAAAAGACATTCAAAAGCACAAGTAAGTGTTCTTTCTGCAGAGTTCTGAACATGTGACATCATTTCCCCAGGGTGTTGCTTTTTAAGTTATTGGTGTAAAACTAGTATAATTAGCCTATAGGAACATCCAAAGACAGCGTATAAACTAGTAAGGCTTTTAAATGCCTTTCTAGTTGTGATTATGAAACCTTATTTATATTTATCTGACAACCCTGTAACATAAGAAGCTGAACTCAGTTTCTTACAACTCATACCAACTAGCATTTTTTTCCTCTCTGGCACAAAGGGGAAATGTGTATTTTAAATTTGGGGATTCTATTCTCTACCACAGAATTACAAATAAAAGTCCCCTACTGTATCTTACCTGATTTCCTAAAGACAAAATATATTTTTCCAAGCATTTCCTAATTAGATGTGATAACAGGAGAAAAACATAAGTACAGAATACAGTGTGTTTTTTAAACAATAGCAACATCTTAAATATCAGACCTTCCCTATGTTGATTGCATGTTCTAAAGCTAAACTAATTGGGTTTTCTCTATTTGTTTGTGTAACACTGACAGGAAATTCACATCCTTATCAAAGAAACATGTTTACTAAAATATCTCTGAATATCTGTAAAGCCTGCTAAGAATTTGTTGTAAGCATTTGCTAATGCTGAAACCCTTCAAAGACAAAAGAAAACAAACAAGCAAAAACTTTAGTCTTTTTTGGTTCTATTTTCACAGAAAAACTGTACACAAAATATCTTTATTCTTCATTAAAAAAGGGAAAAAAAGAAGAAAATGGGACATGTAGAGACTATGACAATGATGTGAAAAGGTTAATTAGCTGACACTGTGCACTGAATCAGTGGCAAAAATGGAAAGTTAATTTTCTATCCTGACTTTTCATGCCCTGGTTCTACCTCCTTAAAATAAAATATCCTGTAAGGCACAGGGCCAGATACATTATGACATGTATTAACTTTTAATTATAGTGTAGGAACAAGGTCATAGAGACATTATGACTGAATTACAAGGAATAAGTGTTGCATGTTAATTGGTGTTTAAAATTTGACAGTTATACTTTAAAAAATATGTATTTCATAAAATTAATTAGAAAAACATATGCAATTAAATAGAAAACATTTTTGTCACATGAAAATGTTTGCCTAACTGCTTCCCATTAGCCATGGACATTGTATACACTGCAATGAGAAGCTTTTAGCTGACACAAAATGTTTTTATCAGCGTTTTTTCCTTTTCTAGATGGTTTGAGGGCTTTAACTGGGAAGGCTTAAGAAAAGGTACCTTGACACCTCCTATAATACCAAGTGTAAGTAGACTTTCCAGCTTATAATTGTGTGAGATACTTGATGGTGTTTATGTCAGTCAACAATGATCTGTTATTTTTAAAGTTTAATCCGATGATTAGGTTAAACAAACTCTAGGAAAAATGTCACATTAAAATAATGACATATTCTAAAATCCAAACTTGAAAGCAGATAAATTTGGGGATAGTCACTGTAAATGTGTTTTACTCTTCTCTTTTTTAACTATTCATTTGAATTCAAGTTTCCCTCATTTATAAACATAACTTAATTTTTAGCATGGGAAATGTTCAAAATATAGAAATGCAGACAAAAATATATAGGTGAGAGGATCACTTGAGGCCAGGAGTTCAAGAGTTCAAGACCAGCCAGCCTGGACAACATAGTGAGACTCTGTCTCTACAAAAAAAGAAAAGAAAATATTAGCCAGGTGTGCTGATGTGCACCTATAGTCCTAACTACTCAAAAGTCTGGAGCAGGAGGATCACTTGAGCCCAGGAACTTGAGCTTACGATGAGCTGTGATTGTACCATTATACTTCAGTTTGGGTGACAGAGTGGAAAGACCCTGTCTCTAAAAAAAGAAATAAAATAACACTTTTTCACAGAGTCTTTACATGATCACTCTTTTTTTTTTTTTTTTTTTTTGAGATGGAGTCTTAATCTGTCACCCAGGCTGGAATGCAGTGCCGTGATCTTGGCTTACTGCAACCCCTGCATCCTGGGTTCAAGCAATTCTCCTGCCTCAGCCTCCTGAGTAGCTGGGATTGTAGGCAAGTGCCACCACTCCCAGCTAATTTTGGTATTTTTAGTAGAGACACAGTTTCACCATGTTGGCCAGGCTGGTCTTGAATTCCTGACCTCAAGTGATCCTCCCACCTCGGCCTCCCAAGTGTTGGGATTACAGACGTGAGCACCGCGCTGGGCCTACATGAGCACTCTTTTATTTTTTTATTTATTTATTTTTTTATTATTATTATACTTTAAGTTTTAGGGTACATGTGCACAATGTGCAGGTTAGTTACATATGTATACATGTGCCATGCTGGTGTGCTGCACCCATTAACTCATCATTTAGCATTAGGTATATCTCCTAAAGCTATCCCTCCCCCCTCCCCCCACCCCACAACAATCCCCAGAGTGTGATGTTCCCCTTCCTGTGTCCATGTGTTCTCATTGTTCAATTCCCACCTATGAGTGAGAATATACGGTGTTTGGTTTTTTGTTCTTGCGATAGTTTACTGAGAATGATGATTTCCAATTTCATCCATGTCGCTACAAAGGACATGAACTCATCATTTTTATGGCTGCATAGTATTCCATGGTGTATATGTGCCACATTTTCTTAATCCAGTCTATCATTCTTGGACATTTGGGTTGGTTCCAAGTCTTTGCTATTGTGAATAGTGCCGCAATAAACATACGTGTGCATGTGTCTTTATAGCAGCATGATTTATAGTCCTTTGGGTATATACCCAGTAATGGGATGGCTGGGTCAAATGGTATTTCTAGTTCTAGATCCCTGAGGAATCGCCACACTGACTTCCACAATGGTTGAACTAGTTTACAGTCCCGCCAACAGTGTAAAAGTGTTCCTATTTCTCCACATCCTCTCCAGCACCTGTTGTTTCCTGACTTTTTAATGATCGCCATTCTAACTGGTGTGAGATGGTATCTCATTGTGGTTTTGATTTGCATTTCTCTGATGGCCAATGATGGTGAGCATTTTTTCATGTGTTTTTTGGCTGCATAAATGTCTTCTTTTGAGAAGTGTCTGTTCATGTCCTTGGCCCACTTTTTGATGGGGTTGTTTGTTTTTTTTCTTGTAAATTTGTTTGAGTTCTTTGTAGATTCCGGGTATTAGCCCTTTGTCAGATGAGTAGGGTGCGAAAATTTTCTCCCATTTTGTAGGTTGCCTGTTCACTCTGATGGTAGTTTCTTTTGCTGTGCAGAAGCTCTTTAGTTTAATTAGATCCCATTTGTCAATTTTGGCTTTTGTTGCCATTGCTTTTGGTGTTTTAGACATGAAGTCCTTGCCCATGCCTATGTCCTGAATGGTAATGCCTAGGTCTTCTTCTAGGGTTTTTATGGTTTTAGGTCTAACATTTAAGTCTTTAATCCATCTTGAATTAATTTTTGTATAAGGTGTAAGGAAGGGATCCAGTTTCAGCTTTCTACATATGGCTAGCCAGTTTCCCCAGCACCATTTATTAAATAGGGAATCCTTTCCCCATTGCTTGTTTTTCTCAGGTTTGTCAAAGATCAGATAGTTGTAGATATGCGGCATTATGTCTGAGGGCTCTGTTCTGTTCCGTTGATCTATATCTCTGTTTTGGTACCAGTACCATGCTGTTTTGGTTACTGTAGCATTGTAGTATACATGCAGAAAAGGCCTCTGACAAAATTCAACAACCCTTCATGCTAAAAACTCTCAAAAAATTAGGTATTGATGGGACGTATCTCAAAATAATAAGAGCTATCTATGACAAACCCACAGCCAATATCGTACTGAATGGGCAAAACCTGGAAGCATTCCCTTTGAAAACTGGCACAAGACAGGGATGCCCTCTCTCACCACTCCTATTCAACATAGTGTTGGAAGTTCTGGCCAGGGCTATTAGGCAGGAGAAGTAAATAAAGGGTATTCAATTAGGAAAAGAGGAAGTCAAATTGTCCCTGTTTGCAGATGACCTGATTGTATATCTAGAAAACCCCGTTGTCTCAGCCCAAAATCTCCTTAAGCTGATAAGCAACTTCAGCCAAGTCTCAGGATACAAAATCAATGTACAAAAATCACAAGCATTCTTATACACCAATAACAGACAAACAGAGAGCCAAATCATGAGTGAACTCCCATTCACAATTGCTTCAAAGAGAATAAAATACCTAGGAATCCAACTTACAAGGGATGTGAAGGACCTCTTCAAGGAGAACTACAAACCACTGCTCAAGGAAATAAAAGAGGATACAAACAAATGGAAGAACATTCCATGCTCATGGGTAGGAAGAATCAATATTGTGAAAATGGCCATACTGCCCAAGGTAATTTATAGATTCAATGCCATCCCCATCAAGCTACCAATGACTTTCTTCACAGAATTGGAAAAAACTACTTTAAAGTTCATATGGAACCAAAAAAGAGCCCGCATCGCCAAGTCAATCCTGAGCCAAAAGAACAAAGCTGGAGGCATCACGCTACATGATCACTCTTATACTTTCATGGCATCTTTGTTTCCATAGCTCTAGCCAAAGTTTATTATATAGAAAGATTTTAGTGATTATTTGTTTTAATCATACAATATATTACTCACAAGGGTATAAACTCTCCAAGGATAAGAACCATGTCTGCTTGTACTTACCACTGTGACCCTCAATACCTGCTACATAGTAGATACTCAACGAAATAGTCACTAATAGGGAATAAATACAGAATGCACTTAAAAATTCCAGCTTGGAATTCCACTAAAAAAAATCCACTAAAAAAAACCTGTCCATTTTTTACAGGTTGCATCACCCACAGACACAAGTAATTTTGACAGTTTCCCTGAGGACAACGATGAACCACCACCTGATGACAACTCAGGATGGGATATAGACTTCTAATGTATTTCTCTTACCTGCTTCTGCCTTGCTGAAGACAGCTTTTTCTGAGACACAGCTGCCAGCAAACCTGAGGGAAAGAGAGAAGATTAGTGCTCGGGGTCACCATGATGCCTTTGATCGATGCTGCTCCAGTAACTACAGTGGCATTAGGACTTATTGCTTAGATGACAGTAGTGCTCTTTACATGTTTTCTGTTTGAACCTAAAATAGCAGTTGACATGGTGGTCCTGAAGCAAAGCCTTTCACCAGTAAAGAGATGTTTTCTATTGTTGCAATGACCTTGCTTTGCTCTGATTATAATTTGAAAGACTGTAGGAAACACTTCAATCTAGTATAAGAGTCTGTACCTTGCTAGAATATTCAAGAAGATGAAAGAATAATATATTGGGTACAATAGATTACTATGGTACAGAAACTGGGCTATTCCCTTTCTTCAAGTGAAGGTTGTGGGATCTATTACTGCAGGCCGGTGTATATACCATACAAAAGAGGACCACACATCTGTTGGTCACAGAGTTCATGTCACACCAGTGCTAGAAGTTTCATGATTTTATTTCCCAGCAGTGCTGATGACAAGACTGAATGTTACCTTTTCTTTCTGACAGATTTTAAAAATTGATATGATAAAAGCACAACTGCTATAGATTCTGCTGAGACCTCTCATAGTAGGTATATATGAGTTTTCACAGAAGACTGAAAAATAATGCATGATATTTGTTTGTTTTTTTTTGATAAATTGGCATGACAGAGTGGGAAAAAAAAGCAATTCACAAAACCATTTCATATTTTTTAAAATATTGTGCTTAAAGATGGTCCTGGAAGTAAATGACTAGCAGCCAATTGGTTTTACCTAACATACCCTCAAACTGAGGCTTAAAGTATTCCCTTTTATAAAAATAAATGCTTGGGGTAGGGTGGAGTGGGGAGGGATTAAAACCCATCCAAAAAATAAATAAAAACTATATAGGTGCTATGTATATCTTTCATCTGTAAATGTCAGTGTCTGAACAGACAACACAAATTCAAATCATTATATGTGTAGCCAGAAACTCAAGCATTTTCACTAAAGTTATTAAACCAAACTCCTGTCCAATTTCACTTATACAACATAGTCAGTCTAGAGTTGAGAGACAAAGGTGATTATAAACCTATTTGAACTAGCTTCTTGTCTTAGGCCTGAACCAAAAAACAACAAACAAACAAAAAAACAAGAATGAAAAACAGAAATAAAAGAAGTAGAAAAGACAAAGAAAGCCCAAAGTCAAAGTTGTTAATATTTACAGGTTTACCAGATCTGGAACATTACTTATTTGAGGTCAGAGAACAAAACAAGAACCTGGCCAGATGTTGATTACCTTTTTGTGAATAAGCTGAGTCCATATACTTGTCTAACTAAGAAAGCAGTACAGAGGAAAACAGGAACCTGATTTTTTTAAAAATAAATTTTAAATAAAATAGAATTACTACAGTTCTGCAATTTCATACTACCTAAAAAAGACTAGATTTGAAAATGTCAAGCTGATTTACTTTATTCACCTGGAGAAAAGAATCCACAAATTAAACTGAGTCCTTCACTGGCAGGCCAGTTGACTATTATTAGCTGTCATAAGTAACTCAGCCATTTGGAATCATTTCCTGGACAAAATTACATTATACCTATGAAGAAAAATATAGAAGCTTTCAAGCTGTCATTCTGTTTTGGCCCTGTGTGTGAATTTGGTATATTAAATTGACGCTTGCTTTTTTTTTCAGTAGAGTTTTCTTTTTAATCAATCAAACGTCTACATTTCTGGAAGAAAAAGTCCAATTAGATCATTACACCTTAACTAAGAAGGCAAATATTATAAATTTTGCTTGAATTGTTCTTACTCAAAACTACTTTAGAATATGGTATCTTATGAAAATATAATATTCTTAAAATTTGGGGGGATAAAATGAAAAGGGTATAAACTTCAGTTAAAACTTTAATCCTAAAATATTGTTATTCTTGTATTTTTGGAGTTTTCCCTCCCTTACAATTTCTCCCAATTGGTCTATTCCCCAAGATATCCACTGTTTTCTACAGATTTTAGAATATAAAATTAAACATATCAACCTAAAATCTAGCTATGAATGTTATTTCAAGAGTTTTATATTTTTAATTGGCTTTTTAAAAATATGTAATTCCAATATTATAGTGAATGTTCAGTAATTTTTGTTGAAAGATAATGTGGTTTAGGCTTGCTAAAGAAAGACTTGCTAGAATACTAAATTTACCTTGTTATTTGGGAAGAGAATCTGCTCCTATAACGTTTTAAAAATCCCCAAAGTCCCAGAGATTAGCACTTGCTGTGGATTTTGGAACTATGGTTCAAGTCTAAGACAACCAATATGAATAAGTTCAATGGAGAAGGAAGAAGTAGCATTCAGCACAAGAAACTGTAGATTGTTTCTCCCACTTGTTACTGCATCTTTGTTCATTTCACCCATAGCATTGCATTTGATGTCTGAAGTAATCACCACAAAATAAAGGTAAACTACATCTTCCAAGATGTACCAACAGAAAACATTCGTCTAATTTTGTCAACATTGAATTTTTAGGATTTAAATCTTGTCTTAATGAAGACTCTAGGGCTAAAATTCATGGTCAGTTCCATAAAATGCATCTCACTTTATTTCTGAATTTTTCACAACCCCTCTATTTTCTTACGTTAAAGAACATCTGGATAAGTTAGAATAGTGCCAACTTGTTTGATTTGTTATATGATTTTCTTGTTAATGTGTTGAGTATGGGAAATAAGGGCTTTCTGTGTGTCTTGACTCACAGGAAAACTGAAACTGCCAAGGGAAGCAACATTAAAACAACTGAGATAGATTGAATACATTTGAAAAAATAATTTCTGGAAAAATGCTATACATGCTTTTTATGTTTATATCTTCTTTCTTATTAAGACATGAATCAGATCCATGTGGCATTCAAAACAAATTTATTTTGATTATATTCTTTACAAGTCATAATTTTTACCTAAAATTGTGGAATATGCATGTGAATTACACATGTGTAGTAATAAACTCAACTATTGAATTTTTCCTGTTTCATTTCTAAATGACTGAACTGATGGTAAACAAATTTAATGAAGTCAGCTACCATGTTGAAAATAAGGATATTAGAACTGATTTCATACAATAGAGGTGATCTGTGCATTATCCATAACAACGTTTTCTTTCACTATAGGACCACAGACAAATATTTATGTAAATAGGTATTTTTGTGTGATATTTTGTGGTACATATAACTTTTTTTTAGTGTTTCACAGCATTATTATTTCATTTGATTTGTATTGAATAATGTTTTTAGGTCCAAGTAGACTTGAATTAATGTCATAATTGTCAGTATTATTGAAAATTATGTCAACTGTACTGTTATTCATCTGTCCCGTAGTTTAGAACATGACCTGGCTATCTGGCATTGTTGCAAGTGCCTTAAATTCATGGCATCCTATTAAAAAAACAAATTTGGTGTTATGCTGCATGACAAAGACAAACACACCTCAAAATGTTGTCCTTTCTTAGCTTGCTGCGTTTTACAGTTCTTTCTGCTAACAATTTATAAGCCTTTACTATATAATATTGATGAATTACAGAAATGATGAAGTTGTTCTCTTATTTCTGTTAAATGTACCAGAGCTGTGTATCTGTTGATGAGATACAGCGTCATTTCTGTGAAATGTATAAATGTATGTGCAGGTCAAATTAATATATGACATTCTATCAGTCTGTATACAGGTATTCCTGTTTTGCTAAGCTGTGCAGATTCTGTAAAAATAAATTAGTGCAGTCAAGTTCTAACATATCTCATTTTATAGACTCCATTGACAATGGTCCAACCGAAAAAGAAAAATTGGAAATGACTGCTAACCACACCTCGTTATGAAACCAATGATGAAAAAGTCACTTGGTGCACCTCTCAACAAAACAGGATGCTTTCTCTGAGTTCTTGTATATGCAAATCATTTACGAGGCAAGTTTTCAACAGACCTAGAAAGCAAAACATTGAAAGTGTGTTGTTAGTCCTCCTCTCTGCCCCTGCATCAACAGACAGAGCTCTGGGACCTCGGCAATGACTCAGAGGTTGGGGCTTTCTGAGCAAAGGGACATTTCTTTAAGCATCATCTATCAAATTTATTTCAATGTATGATGTTTTTACAACCGGTCAGTTCTTTTGTATTCTTACAGCTATGGTTATTTGATTGTCCTCTTACAATTTGTTCTACATGAAAGAGTTCTTTGTTAGTCAGAATGCAACAAACTGTCATCAAATGGTCATTGACCACTTGCACTCTTTTGATGTAGATTAAAAACTTTTTCATAAATTTACCTGCTTTGATTTGCTCTGTATTTTTCCTGCAGCTGTAATTGCTGAGTGCCTGTTGTATACTTTATAGAGTTGAAATAAAAAAATAATTACTTTTGAACTTAGTTGATGTTTAATTCCAGACAAGATTCCAAGAATAGAATTGGTATATCATACTAGATGAAATACCAGGTAGTGCTGTTGTAGAATGTCACTACAACAAAGTAGGAAATACCTATAATCCAGCGTCCTTCATGAAATAATATACTATATTATAATCTAATATAAAACTAATCCAACAAATTGGTTTTAAAGAATTCATAGGAATAATGTTGGGCCATCCAGTGTGAAAAGCAAAGTGAATATAGATATTCACACAAACTCAGAAATTAGCAGATTTCTGAGCATGACCACCACACGGTCCTTTTTTGGGCTGTCCCTAGTCAAACTCTGCACTAGGCAAAACAATCAAAGGGACAATTCTTGTATATTACTACATCCTAGGAGGAAATGATTTCATATGAAGAGCAACTTCATGAGTCTTTGTCCAAGGATTTTTCACCTGATTCCTTGGCTTCATCATATGCACAAAAAAGAAACATTTGGGGAACAATATGATTACGACAAATTCAACTCTCCAAAGCCTAGTTAAACATATTCTTTCTACATCCCTTTGTCCTTCTCTGAAGTAAATGATGCACACATGAAAACTGGCTGCAGCATGAAGATTCTCTCAATTACGTTGTTTTTGTCTTTTTGACCTCACATTGCCAGTGACAGTGAGTTGAAAACCCTTGTTTGATGAAAACTAGAAATTCAGTTAACTTTTTCAGATAAAGTCAATAAAACCACTTGAAAAAATACTATGTCATGATTGCACATCCAGTAATTTCATTTCTTCTGCAAATAGAACTGTAATATAAGGTTTTAACATCCATCCTTTAAGTTATATGGTTTTTCATACCCTTAATCTAAGAATGTTCTTCTTGATCATGAAAGGGTTTTTTTTTTTTTGTACTCATCGCACAGTTTTGGGAGGAGCGCACAGATCAACACAATCATTAGAAGGATAGGGAGGAGGAGACGTCAGTGATGGTGATGATGTTGCATCTACATCACTCACATCTTGTGCATACTAATTTCAGTGGGAATAAATCAGTGTGCAATTTTTCAAGAATGACAATAGGAATCAATTCTAAATTTGAAATAAATGGATTGATTGTGTGATCATCCAAATGATACCCAAGTGCAAATATTACAATGTTACGCCTGCAGACCTACCTTTAGATTCTTAGTTATAGCCCTGTGTGTCATGCTCATAATACAGGCCACCATATTAATGTTTCTTTTGTGTGGGTAGGTGGTGTTTGAGACAGGGCCTCACCCTGTCACCCAGGCTGGAATGCAATGGCACAATCTCAGCTAACTGCAGCCTTGACTTTGTGGGCTCAAGGGACCCTCCTGTCTTGACCTACCAAGTATCTATGACTACAGGTGCACATCACCATGCCCAGTTAATTTCACACTAACTTTTTTTTTTATTGAGAGTCATATTGAGAGTTTTCCTCTGTGTCCCCAGACTTCTCCTTTCTAACTCAAAAAGTCCTATAAATTGATAAAACAGTAATATTTATCTCTGGCAGCTGTTTTTTATCCAAGGTGAGTCTATGGAACAAAAGACAAATCTATCTACCTACATGCCCATTAGCAAAGCCAAACAGGTTAAGCCTCAAACTTGTGCAAAAAAAAAATTATAGAAAGAAAAAAAAAGGAAAACAAGGTATCTCCAACAACCCAAAAGTCTGGCCACAGATTTTATAAAAATTCATGGACAAGCTCTAGACATAGGATCTAAGCCAGTGTTTTTCAAACATTACTGTCATAAGATGTATCTGGGAAATAATATAAAAACATAGGTTTCTAGGATAATCCAAAGTTATTTTGAGGTATAACCCAGGAATCTGAATTTTTAACGGGCCCCTTAGTGTATTTTGATACATCTCTATGAGGTAGAAGCAGGAGAAAAGGATCCATGGAGAAACATTTCAGGAATGGTGGGGTAAATGAGGTAAACAAAAAAAAATAACTCTGTAAAGAATCATAGACATCCAAAGCCTATAAATGCTCTCAGAAATGTTAAATGGCATTTATATTCCACCCATAGAAGTGTTCTTTCAATTAACATATTAAAATGGCCTATGAATAATAAGCTACTTTTTGTTAAGGAATAGACCCATGTCTTGATTTGCAAAGCCAAAAATGTATATGCATACCCCTCTGGTATCTGGTACATCAGTGCAGGATACTAGGAGTTAATTTGCAGGAGGACCCTTAGTCCTCTGGGGAGAAATGATACTGGTGACCTGAGCTGCTGGCTCAGCTGGATTTTGGCCACAGTTCTTCAATGTCTGATTTCCCTCCCTGGGGCACTTTTCTGTGCCATGTAAGTCAGGTTTGGCTTTTTGACTTGCTTTGGCCATTGAAAGGTGAGCCTTGTCACTGCTGCAAACAGAAGCTTTAAGAGCCAGTTCTTGCTTCATTACATTCTCCTTTACCTGTGATGTTGTGATCAGCATTTCCTCAACAGTGGCTGCCCTGTCAGCTTCAGAAGCAGAGTAAGGACAGTGATGAGGAGGAGTGGAGCCCCTCACCAACTCCCAAAGGCTTTACAGTGGAATATATTGTTGTTTTGAACCACTAAGATTTTGGCTTTGTCTATTTCAACAGGATTTCGCCCATTCCGACTGATACAACTGTCACATTCAAAAGAAAGGTGAGGCCTGCCCTAGCCTCTGCAAGGTGATTTATCACTGTAGAAAATAACAGGCAGAAAATAACAGAATAAATCTTTAGACCCTGAGTCACAGGCAGTAAAAACTACAGTGAAGACTTGAATTCACCCAAATGCCCAATCTTCTGGCAGAAACTACCTCAAACTTGACATAGCAAAGATACATTTTAAGAGAGTAATGGAAGGAAACATTTTAAGAGTCCAGACCATCTAAGGTTGGTGCAATGATTTACCTGGGTAATTTGCATGAAGACTTACAAATTCAGAAGCACTGGTACTAAAGCATGAGAAGCAAAGAGGCCAGTAGAAATTATGTTAGACATGGAATCGGGGGATTTGTAATTCCTAGGAAGAACATGATTCTTCAAGGTTCCTGGAAAGAAGTGAGAGTGGAGAGATTTTACAATAAAAGAAAGTTGGAATAGGAACAAGATACCATCTTAACCATAATTCTAAATGTCTTCTGTGTAACCCTTTGCTAATTACATGTGCCACAATTTACTATGTAAATGGAAGTGAATTACTTAGGGCCTTGGTTTCCTGACCCATAAGAAGATTATTAGAGTTATTTTTGGTAATAAAACTCTATGCTTTTAAGTTCCTTCACTTACAACCTCCCTGCCAGGGCTGGCAAACTGTGATGCACCAGCCAAATTTGTCTCACAGCCTGTTTTTGTAAATAAAGTTTTATTGGAACAAACATATTGCCTGAAGCTGCTTTCATGTTACAACAACACTTGAGTAGTAAGCTAGAGGCTGCATGGCAGGTAAAGCCTAAAATATTTACTATCTGGGACTTTCCAGAAAAGGTTGCCAATCTCTGATCAAAAAGGAAAGGCTTGCAATGAGCTGATGATTTTCAAGTTCAGTTCTCCATAGAGCTTCAGAACATTGAAGTAATGTCTCAGAGTCTACCAGGATGGAATAGGGAGAGGAGTACCTGGATTAACAAAAGGGGACACGCAGGGAGTAAGCTCCACAGGCTCCAGATTTCTAATTTTGATTCAGCCAGAAAGGTTACAATATTATTTGTTTTACATATCAGTTTAACATATTCTAATGTTAAACCACCCATAGGTATTTATGTATATATATATGTGTGCATATCGTATATATGTATATATACACATATATATGTATACACATGTATATACACACATATATATGTATACACATGTATATATACACATATATACACGTATATATATAAATATAATATAATTTAATATGTATTTAATATTCCATTGGTATAGTTGCCACTCTATGCAGTACTATCAAACTGGCTCAGTTAACATGGTTTATAAATATTATTTATATCTTATGGGGTACCCCCACCGCCCTCCGTCCCTCCATCCCCCTAGCTTTTTGTCTTTAAAATTGTCTTGGCACATTAGAGTCCTTTTATTCTACATAAATATTAAAACCATATGGTCATGTTTCATGAAAACACCTTTTAGGATTTTGATTAGAATTATTTTTAGTTCATAGATTAATGGGAGAAATGACAACCTTATGATTTTAACTTTTTCCACTCATGAGCATTATTTACAGTTTATAGAATGTCTTCAAAAGCATTTTTAATACAATTCATTTACATATTTGGTTGCTATTAAAATAACATATTTTAACATATTATACTCTCGAATATTATAATAGTGGCACAGAGAAATTCAATTGATTTCTTCGTTTTTTTTGAACAGTCTCACTCTGTTGCCCAGGCTGGAGTGCAGCAGTGCTATCTCGCCTCACTGCAACCTCCGTCTCCTGGGTTCAAGCAATCCTCCTACCTCAGCCTCCCAAGTAGCTGGGACTTACAGGTGTGCACCACCATGCCTGGCAAATTTTTGTATTTTTAGTAGAGACAGGGTTTCACCATGTTGGCCAGGCTGGTCTTAAACTCCTGAGCTCAAGTGATCCATCCACCTTAGCCTCCTAAAGTGCTGGAATTGCAGGCGTGAGCCACTGTGCCCTGCCAATTTCTTGCATAGTGTTCTTATGTCCACCATCCTTGCTGAAATTTTACTGATTAATGTCTATGTCTATTTTCTCGGTTATTTATAAAGATAATATTGTCATCTCTGAATAACAAAATGTTGTATTTAACTCTTTACAGTTCCAATCAGTAATTTTTTTCTTGAAGTAATGGGCTGGCTAGGACTCCACGTAAATGTATAATAATAAAATTACAGTTGGCATCCTTATCTCTTTTCTGATTTTAAATTTCATCATTAGATGTTTGATACAGGTTTTATACACATACACACGATCATATTAAGAGAGTTCTTAGTTGGTCAATCTTTTTAAAAAATCAAAATTCTGTTTCAGCATACATTAAGATGGGCATGTTACTTTCTTAATCCTTTTATTGTGGTCGACTTGGTGGAAGATGTATAACACATCTAATGTTAAGCCACCCATGCTTCCTTGGCATGAATTCAACTTTGTCATTACATGCATTTTGAATATATTGGTGTTTTTGATTTACCAATGTTATATTTTATTTATTTATGTATTTTAGAGACAGGGTCTCTCTGTCACACAGGCTGGAGTGCAGTGGCACAATCCTAGCTTACTGCAGCCTCAAACTCCTGGGCTCAAGTGATCCTTGAGGCCGCCTCAGCCTTTTGAGTAGCTGGGACTATAGACACATATCACACACAGCTAGGTTGTTTATTTTTTATAGAAATTGGGTCTTGCTATATTTCACAGTCTGGTATCAAGCTCCTGGCTTCGAATGATCCTCCCACCTTGGCCTCCAATATTATATTTTAGACTTTTCTGTCTATGGTCTCAAGAGAGTAGCCTAAAAGTCCCCTTTCTTGAATTATCCTCATCTATTAGTGTATAAAGGTTATACTAACCTACTTAGTTAGGTTAGTCTTCTCATCCAGAAAACAGAAATATATGGATATATACTCCATTACCAGGAACTGTAAATTTAAAAATTAAAATAAACCATTTTTATTCATCAGATTTGCAAATTAAAGTTTAAAAGTAGCAAAATGTTGGTTAGAATGTAGAGCAATGTAAAATTTTCATATCTGCTGGTACAAATGGGAATTTTTACAAATTGGAAGAATAATTTTCCAATATTTAACTAAGTTGAAAATGTCTGTATCCTATAACTGAACACTTCTATTCATTGGTATATTTCCTAGAAAAAAAGTTCATACACATTCACTAGGAGATATATATATATATATCTCAGCATATCTTCAGAAGAATTTTGAAATAGTAAAAAATTTAGAAGTCAAACTGCCCATCACCTGGATAATAGACCATTAAATCTGGTGTATTCAAACAATAGAATATTACATGAAAGTGAATATAAATGCATTAGTTAAATTTAACATGGCTAAATTTCAGAAACAATGCTAAATGAAAAAATTGCATAATACAGTGTGACAACATTTATATAATTTTTTAGGTGAGAAACTTTTGTTTTGGGGGAAATGGCAGATTCGGTTATTTGAATCAACTCTCTCACTGAAAATTTAAAACGCTACTACATATGTACATGTATATGTATATGTATATGTATACGTGTATGTATATGTATCTGTGTGTGTGTGTATGTTACATCCCTCTCTCTCTCTTAAAAATCTCAAAAAGTTGGCAACATACTAAGAAAAAGCCAAGTCAAAATCTAAGGGAACACGGGAACCATGAAAGTGGGCCACTGAAACTTTATTTGCTCTGAGAACATTTCTCGAGTCTGTTGAAGTAGAGCTTTGGTTTAATAGCCACCTGGGACAAGGGATATATATATATAAGTCAATATTCAAGGACTACAATTTTTAAAAATTAAATGGCATAAACTTACAACTAAAGTACATTAAAATAATAGTATATAAATGTTACAAAAATTATATAAAATATATACTCAAAATATATACTCAAAACTTATTACTACCTAAATATATTACTTCATTGTATTATTGCATATCCTCTTGAAATTATTTATATCAATTGTATCTGTATGGGGCTCAGTGCAGTGTCTCATACCTGTAATCCCAGTGTTTTGGGAGGCTGAGACTGGAGGATCACTTGAGGCTAGGAGTTCAAGGCCAGCCTAGGCAACATAGTGAGATGCTGCCTCTATTTAAAAAATCATTTTTAATTAACTGGGCCTGGTGGCGTGCATCTGTAGTTCTAGCTATGCTTATAATCCCAGTTCTTTGTGAGGCTGGGGCAGGTGGATCACTTGAGTCCAAGAGTTTGAGGTTGAAGTAAGCTCTGGTTGCACCACTACATGGCAGCCTGGGCAACAGAGCAAGACTCTGGTAAAAAAAAAAAAAAAAATTGTACCTATATGGTGAAAGCACTGTATAATTGTGAGCACATCTTCTCATCTCCATGGTCAGTGGAGTCACAGTTCTCACTTGAAATTGTCTTTGATGATTAATTTTATATGTTAACTTGATTGGGTTCAGGGATACCCACATCACTGGTAAAACAGTATTCTTGGTTGTGTCTCTGAGGGTGTTTCCAGAAAAGATTTGCACTTGAATTATTAGATTGAGTAAAGAAGGCTTGTCCTCTCTAATATGAGCAGGCATCATCCAGTCCGTTGGGGGACTGAACGAAAAGAAGAAGGAAGGGAAAAATCTCTCTCTTCTTGATCAGGGACTCCATCTTCTCCTACCCTTGCACATCAGAGCTCTTGGACCCGCAGAGCTCTTAATAGATTTTTTTTTTTTTTTTTGAGATTGGAGTTTGGTTCTTGTTGCCCAGGCTGGAGTGCAATGGTGTGGTCTCGGCTCACTGCAACCTCCGCCTCCCAGGTTCAAACAATTCTCCTGCCTCAGCCTCCTGAGTAGCTAGGATTACAGGCATGAGCCACCATGCCCAGCTAATTTTTTTGTATTTTTAGTAGAGATGGGGTTTCACCATGTTGGCCAGGCTGGTCTTGAACTCCTGACCTCAGGTGATCCACCCACCTCAGCCTCCCAAAGTGCTGGGATTACAGGCGTGAGCCACCACACCTGGCCTAGATTTTTTTTTTTTTTTTTAAGAGATTGGATCTCACTCTCTCACTCAGGCTGGAATGCAGTGGTGCAAACATGGCTCACTGCAGCCTTCACCTCCTGGGCTCAAGCAATCCTCCCGCCTCAGCCTCCCAAGTAGCTGAGACTACAGATTACAGGTATGTGCCATCACATCCAGCTAATTTTTTATTTTTAGTAGAGATGGGGTCTCACTGTGTTGCTTAGGCTAGTTTTGAACTCCTGGGCCCATGCAATCCTCCTGATTCAGCCTCCCAAAGTGTGATTATCAGCATGAGCCACCATGCCTGGCCTCAATAGATCTTTTTTAAGGAAAAGAAAAGCACCTTTAATTGACTAATGTTTGCCTTTCAATGCCTATAAAAACAGGAAAAAAAATCTGTTTCTCTCCTATTCTTTACATACTCGTAAGAAAGTTCCAAAAAAAAAAAAAAAAAAGAAAGTTCCACTTATTTATTTACTTATTTTTCTAATCTCAGCTGTGAATTAAACCCTAGCAAAGTAATTTTTCAAACAAGTTTAGGACTTTGCCTGCAAATCAGGAACTCTAAATACAAAGAAAACGTGCATTTTAAACCTTTAGACTTCACAGCTCTAGCCACAGTTCCCTTCTAAAATTCTTAGTGTAAATGATACTAGTAAATGGTATTAGCAGGAAGGCGTAGAAGAGTATGCCCCTAATAGAAAGCTAATTCACCACTCTCCTCTGCCTCAGTGCTTCCATAGCTTCTGAGTAAGCTTGTGGCTCTGCTGAATTCACAAAGCTGTTGGTATTTGCAAAATGTTTTTCATTTCTTTTTCAAACTTAGAGCTTACTTTAAAGAATATGATTCTTGTGGTAAACAGAATCAGCTGGATTGCAGTAATATTATGAGAAGATGGAGATACTGATGGAGAAAATAGCACAATCAGGAAATGTAGACAAGTATAATGAATATACTAATGACATTTTGAGAGGTTTTAATAGAGGTCGATGTGCTTTTTAAAGTTATTATTATAAATATATTTTAGAATATCATCCTAAAATAATAGTATACAATTTTTTACTTAGCATCCAACTGATAGCTACAAATTGAGTACACAATTCATATTGAACTGAATGTTTAGAGATGGCATTTCTTACACATCTTCCATGATCTTTTCTTCTTTAAAAGAAATCTTTAAAAAAAAATAGAACTTTTTTTTTTCTGCCAGAACTCTTCAAAAAACATCAGACAGAAGAACAAAATTGGGTCTAGTTTAAAATATTGGCTATCAATAAAATGCATAACTGCCATTAGCATATATGTTAACAGTTGCATATACTATGCTAGGACCTGCACTTCCAATATGTTGTTTTATTAATTTTCCTGCTGTTCCTTTTCTCCTTGTGCATCATGTTGACTCAAATGAAGTGAAACTATTAAATAGTACATTATAGCTATTGTTTTGCATAAACTATTGAATGTTTTTATCTTCCTTTTGAAAATGTAAATCTGAGATTAATATTTTTATTATCCAAATAAATTAAAAAAGCATATTCTGTTATATTTTCATTCTCCCTGAAGAGTTACATTGTTTGAGCTTTCTTAATATTTGTTTAGCCTAGCATTTCCCTATAACATTATATATTAACATAGTAATCTGGAGACCCAGACATTTTTATCCAGCAATGCAATATAGAGCCTTTGAACTTCAACCAAACTAAAACATTTAATAAGAACCTAAGTTTCGCACCCCAGCTCCCTTTTATTTTTTAAGTATATGGTGGTGACAGTACCAGACCTTATCATTTTAATTCTACCATGTGTAGATTTAATTTTTTCAACAAAACATTATGTGGAATATTAAGAAGGACAAAATATATTTGGCTTTAGAGAGTTTGCAGCATAGGGAGTTATGAAAATACACAAGTAATTGGACCTAGAAAATAAATATAACTACAGGATTAATACATACTTTTCCCTACTAAAAACTTCTACGGAAATTCCACCAGGAGGCAGCAGAAGAGCGGGTTTCTCCCACCTCCCCCCGGACGCCGGAGACACCGCGGAGCCTGATGGCCCTCAGAGCTTTAATCTTCCCCTCAGTCGCCTTTCCCCTCACCCGCCTCTAATTAAGTCAGAAAGGCCCTGTATTTATTTGCCCATGAACTGACACAGCAAACCAACAGCAGCCATTGTAGTGTGAATGGATTTGCGACCAGGCAAGGGGCTTCAGCCGGGATTACCCGCCCCGCAGCCGGATGAATGTGCTGAGCACAAAGTCTGCTCAAAGCCGAGCAAACGGACTATTTGTGAAAATGCCATCCTGGCTCAAGTCTGATTAAGACCAGGGGTCCCCGGGCCGTTTGATCTTCGCTCATCAAAGAGAGTCTTTAAACAAGCTTCATTTTACACTACTGTATGCTAGCGACGGGTTGTGACACCCAAGTGCAGCCACCGTGAGCACCCGGCACTGGGAGCGCGTGAACAATGGGGGATTCGCCGTGCTGCGCGGTGCAGGGCGCGGGGCCTGCGCGCTGGGAAACGCGCCCGCACTGGAGGCAGGGCCTTTGCGGAAGGACTCAGGCTTGGGAGCCCCTAGGTTGGCCAGACAGGTAGTTCCCTGACCTGACTCCTGCCACGGACTCCTAGACTCCTCTGAAAATTATTTTATTTTTGTAACTTAAGGGTGATGAAGAATCCTTACACGAGTTAATTATACATCCCTCCTGCTCTTCCCCGCCAAAAGTTAATAGTTCTATTTAATAGCCTACATCTTCCACTCTTTAGCATTTCTAAGACTGGGTGTCAAGACTAAAGTGTTTTTAAGGTCCTACTTTCTACTTTTCACCTTAAGGTCCTTTACAATTCACCAGTTGGAGAATTGGTGATAGCTGAAAACATCAGCTTTAAATATTACAACCAATTTTGTGATGGGAAAACAACCTCTACACACACAGACATACACACACACACACACACTTTTTAAAAAAGTCGCCTGGTCCAAGTAATTCACCTTATTTCCAGGCACTTAATACTTACATGCCAGTCTCTTCAAAATCGACATGCTCAGTATCAGTGTCAATGATTATTACTTGATCTTTAGGCTGCATAAAAGAACAGACTCCTTGCAGGATGTTCTTATTTAACCTGAGTACAAAAGGCCTTCTCTTGGCAGTGCTGAAAGAAAAAGAAAAGAAAGAGAGAGAGAAAGAAAGAGAGACTTTTGTAGTGAAAAGGAGCCTCTCCATTTCCCCTGCATCCCATTTTATAAAGAAAAGCCAGCACCACACCAAGAGTTAAATGGCTTTCCCATATTTAGGAGCCAGATTACGGCTGACACCCTATACAGAGTACCATCCCTAGCCTCTTAACTCCTTGGCACGATGCCTTTCTTGGCCATACCCTGGGAGAAGATCTGTCTTATAAAGGAGGTAATAATAGGAACCCAGTGACATGGAAGAAAATTGTTTTTCTGTAGATGCTGAGACTGTGTCATGGGATCCTACATCTTGCTTTCTGCAGACACTGGCCTATCCTTAGGGTTGGAGATGTTAAATCCTTTAGGGGACTCAAAGAGGACATTGCACTCCCTATACCCACCACCACAGACCTTTCTGAGTGTCAGGACCTCAGAAAGGATGCAGGTAGATATCTATCTGGTTAGGCACTATCTTCACTGGGTTTAGAGGCTGGAACCCAGCCTCTACTCTCAGATTAGCTTTTAATGTCTTGCTCCAGTAAAACACATCTTCTGAGCTTGGTTAGAAAGCTACCACGGAGCCTGATTTATCTGGGCTGGCCACCTCCACTGCCCAAATAAATGTAATCACGATCAAATCTTGCCGTCTGTTTGTACTGGGGAGTGCAGAAAATCCAGCTCTCAGGGGAGTCATAACATGGACCAGGTCTAAAAGTTCTTTTAACATGATGAAGAACATTAAGACCAAACTGTTTTAAAAGTCAATGAGAAAGTCATATCATTTTTTACAAAACATCAGGAATGAGGAATCCCTGCTATACTCAAGATTGACACTAACAAAAATGTTGGCAACACCCACCATAAGGAATGATATGTATGCGGTATTTTCCTAGCAAAGTAAAATTATATGGCAACAAATCTGCTTCTTTTGATTTAATGAAGAGGAAGAAGGAAAGAAGGGAAGGAGGGAGAGAAAAAAGAAAAGAGGAAAGAAGAGAATTTAAAATACAGCAGTAGACTGGGCGCGGTGTCTCATGCCTGTAATCCCAGCACTTTGGGAGGCCAAGGTGGGAGGATCACTTGAGCCTAAGAGTTTAAGACCAGCTCTGGCTAGCAACATAGTGAGACCCTGTTTTTACAAAAAAATTAAAAATTAGCCAGGTGTGGTGGCATGCAGCTGTAGTCCCAGCTACTGGGGGGTGAGGTGGAAGAACCGCTTGAGCCTGGGAGGTCAAGGCTGCAGTTAACCATGATTGCACCACTGCGCTCCAGCCTGAGCGACAGAATGAGATCCTGTCTCAAAAAATATATAAAAAGATATAAAATAAAAAAAATCAGGAGTCACAAATAACAGAGATGGAAAAATAGTTGGTGAATAGCATGGAGTGTTTTGGAGTATATTTGTCTGTCTCCCTCATGGATGAAAAGGTTGAGAAATATTCTATGCCTGGCATCCAGCACTTAAAATATAAAGAAGACATGTGTTAGCATGCTGTTCCCGAGTTATGAGGTTCAATTCCACGCTGATAAGCATATTTCACCTATTCAAAAATATAATACAAAATATTAAATTTATTACATTAATTATGATCATATTTATACCAGATTGAATAGGAGGCAGGGTTCCCTACAGGACTAAATAATCTCAGTTTAATAAACTAAAGTCATCTACTCTGTCTCCCACCTCCTCTGTCACCCAGCTGTAAGAGAGACTCAGACAATCACCAGAACCCTCTCTCCTTCCTAAGACATGTTGGTCACAGTTCCTGCACCTTTTTCTTGCTCTCCATGACCTAGTATCTGCCAAAATATAATCGATGTTGGAAAAATTTTTACCCCCAGCCCCATGTAAGTATGTTGTATTTCCCCAACTACTCACAGACTGAAAGCTTTCTGAGGACAAGAAGCCTGCCTTTCATATTGTGAGATATGCTCCCAATAATGGATACTCACCGAATATTAACTGGCTGCTGATGGAACAATGAGTTTTACTATACCTCTTTATCTACCTTGCACTCTTGTTGCCAATGAACAAACCACATCCTGGAAAGGATTTTCAAATGGAGAAAAAGTACTGAAAAAATAAATTTCCTCATTTGGAACAAAGGTTTGATTTGCTATGTACCTAGCCCTCTCTGAGGACCACCCATGTAATTTCTCCCCTGAATAATTTGTGAGGTTACCTCTCCTCTGCCCACTAAATGATTTGAAGGTAGATTATATGCGAACTCATCTTTTATCACACAATATCATGTATAATGCTTAGCACAAAGTAGGAACTCAGATATTGACCAACTCATTATTAGTTTTAAACTCGTGACAACTTCAGGAGCAATGTGAAAGCTGAGGAAGGAGGTAGAAGCTAGCCCACTCTTGAAACTCTATGCTTGGTTTAGCTCTCCTAACTCAATACCACAGATTCTGTCCAGACTCAGTGAATATTGAAACATAATAGACATATGATATGTGTTCAGAGATCAAGGTTGAATTTATGCAACAAACTTCTTTGTTATAACAGAATTTTCCTTTTGTTGATTAAATTGTTCCACTTTCTCTTCTTTTGCCCCAGGCAATGGATTTTTTTTTGTGAAGCCAAGCTTTTAATGAACCAAGTTCATTAAATGTATTAATCATATACTATCTCTTCAGAAAAAAAGGCAAGAGATTGGCCTTTAGTGTGGCACAAATATATTTCTAGATTCAAAATATTTAAACAGGTTAATAGGACTAAAAAGAAACATTTTCAACCTTCTGATTGGCAGGCAGATTCTTCTCCACATTTCAAAGTCATTCAAACTTAACACAGCTTGCAGATTTCCTAGTACACTGAAGGTGCTTAATGCGTTGATTCCTGACAGGATAATTTCCTGGACAGATGGAATCTGGGATGGGAGGGACACTAGTATAACTAGGGTACCATTCAAGAATTGTTTAGATGATCTTCTTAATATTACCTTTGAAACTGAAGGAACTAGAACACAGACCATGGTAAATTGTGTTTTAATTACTCCTTCCCCCAGTAAACTTCAGGATTTTTTTACTTTAAGATTGTCACTGGCTTTAGTTGGTGGTGGCCCCAGTTCTGACTATAGTAGGTCAGCATGTGGAGTCATTATAGACAGCCTAAATCTATACAGCTTAGAGGAAGACAAAATAAATATATCTTACTCTTTTTTAATTCAATAGTGATTATTCAATCATCTCTCCCTTTTCCAAACTCACAAAACAGTTGCTTATTTTCTGACACTTATAATATCAACCTGTTTTTAAAAGAATTATGTATGCTTTTATATTTATTGCTATAATTTTATTGTTACTACATCTTTTATTATTACTGTAATTAGAATAAAGAGAACTTTATTATTTAAAATGAGAACTGTGTCTCATAAATATTTGTATTCACTGTGCCCCTCCCCCCACCACCCATCTCACCAAAAAATTTAAAAAATAAAAATAAGGTAACAACCCAGAGGGCAGCCCAATGCCAGGGTTCTAGGCTTCCAATAAGTTTTTGTTGAATTAAATAGATCATTTCCCATTTATAAGCATGACACCATTCTTATACACCAGCCTTAGTTTATTATATCTACACACCAATTTCAATGACGTCAAATTCACTTTCTAATTCACTTTCAGCTCTTCTTCTCCTCAAGGTTGTTTCTTTTCTCCCTAGAAGGGGTATTGCGTGGTCCCGTGCAAGGTATGACTTGGGAGCAAACCCTGCACTCAGAAGCGTTGCGATGTGATATACTAATGAGGAAGTCAGGCGCTAAGCCCTAAGGGTTTCTTATTTCCCCACATTAGCCCACCACTGAGAAGGGAGAACCGGGGAAAGGCGACTGACCTGGCACGTTGGACCCTGTCCGCTTTGGTCCCGGCCACTTTGATCTCACGCGTCTGCCTAATCAAGTTCATCTACTGCCGCGATTGCCCTGATTCAAAGAACAACATTAAATGGTTTGATTATCGGATGGTCATTTCCCTCTTCCCTCCACCCCTGATCTAATTTCTAAACGCCAGTCTCTCGCCTCCCTCTCTAAACTTCCCATCAAAAGAGAATTAGCTCTTCTTCCTTCTTACCCTCGTTTGATGTGCAAATTTCCTTCTCTTTGCACATTTTTCTCGCAGTGGCGGGGGGAGGTGGGGGAGGAGGGCAACTGAAGGACCTCAAAGCCGGGGATCTAACTCAGATCTGCAAACTGCGACTCTAAAGGGTTAATGAGCAACTTGCACCCGCCACCTGGCCCTCTCAGAGGCGTCTTGCTAGAGCCATTGAATTACAGACCGGTTTGTATTTAATACTGAATATGACTTGTGTGCACTGTCAGCGAGTATTGGCATAAAGGAGAGGGGCAAAAAGTGCTTTTGCAGAGCCTATCACCCCTCGGCTCTGTAAAGTATTTCAGATCCGGATAATTCAACCCTTACTGCCAGGCAAGGGCACCCAAGTTCCCAGAGTTCCTGCTGCCGCCTGCATTTATTAAAGTCGTCTGCTATAACGCTCGCTGGTAGCCTTCACCCCGAAGGTGAGCCGGGCCAGCCGAGCGACCAAGCAAGGGAGGGGCGGGGTGAAGAGTGTCAAAGGCCCCCCTTCATGTACACAAACACACCCCCTCCCAGCCCCTCCCAGCGCTTTGAAATCCCATCCCGGCTTTGTTGTCTCCCTCCCAAGGGGCCGGAATGCTCCGGGCCCGCGGTATAAAGGCAGCCGCGGTGGCGGTGGCGGCGCAGAGCTCTGTGCTCCCTGCAGTCAGGACTCTGGGACCGCAGGGGGCTCCCGGACCCTGACTGTGCAGCCGAACCGGCACGGTTTCGTGGGGACCCAGGCTTGCAAAGTGACGGTCATTTTCTCTTTCTTTCTCCCTCTTGAGTCCTTCTGAGATGATGGCTCTGGGCGCAGCGGGAGCTACCCGGGTCTTTGTCGCGCTGGTAGCGGTGGCTCTCGGCGGCCACCCTCTGCTGGGAGTGAGCGCCACCTTGAACTCGGTTCTCAATTCCAACGCTATCAAGAACCTGCCCCCACCGCTGGGCGGCGCTGCGGGGCACCCAGGCTCTGCAGTCAGCGCCGCGCCGGGAATTCTGTACCCGGGCGGGAATAAGTACCAGACCATTGACAACTACCAGGTGAGAGGGGTCGGGCACTCAGAGGATGCTCTGACCTTGAAAGGGTCCTATCTGGAGACGAAGGAGTAGAACGTGCTGAATGTGTGCTGTTCAGGGAGCATTTGGTAACCCTGCATTTGGGAGCAGTGGGCAGTAACAGGTTTTGGAGAGGTGGACAGATAGGGACTGTGATCAGCGCCCGGGTCCAAGAGGGCGGGTACCTGGACGTCTGGATGCCTCACCCTCTCCCCGAACCCTTCCCACAGCCGTACCCGTGCGCAGAGGACGAGGAGTGCGGCACTGATGAGTACTGCGCTAGTCCCACCCGCGGAGGGGACGCGGGCGTGCAAATCTGTCTCGCCTGCAGGAAGCGCCGAAAACGCTGCATGCGTCACGCTATGTGCTGCCCCGGGAATTACTGCAAAAATGGTGAGTCCTGAAAGCTCCCTTTCACACTAAAACTGTCCAGCCTTTGAGCGTCTATGAATTGGGCGGGGGCGGGGGTAGGGGGAGAAATCTCCGCCCTGAGAACACTGCGGCGCCACCTGCAAATGGGTGTTCAGCATGCAGGATTCCGCTGAAGTATCTTCATTGCAAGTGTTTAATCGGGAAGAAGAGAGAAGTTGGGAGGTCTCTGAGGTCCTTATCTTCCTCCGTGTCCCTCAATGATTCAATACAACGGTTCACCTCGTAGTGGACCCTTCCATAAAAATTTGTCTGGGGAGAACCTTGAGGTCAATTGAGAAGGGGGATGATGAGGAGGACGATGGGATCATACAGATACCAAAGAAACCAGCTTTGGCGTTCAGCTGTCCTTTTCATTTTTCTTACTGTGATTCTCACAGCTTCGCCAGACTGGCCTCGCCTTCTGATTTTTGCTGAAACTGTTGTCAGCCAGAGGACTGATTTATCTGCATTGGCCATTTTTAAGAGAGATCTTGATACCCTCACAACTTGACTTCTCCATCCTTCCCCCTCCCTCTACCCTCTGCTGCCTTAATATAAGTACTCCTCCCCCCAACCAGAGATCCACTAACTTAATTTTTCAAAAGGTGGATTTATACAGCTACAGAGGTCTCCAGAAATAAGCTAACAGGGCGACGACCCTCCTTAGGACCCAGCAGTACTCCAGGATGAACTAAGTAAATCTCTGTAATATAGAAATTACACAGTAAAGTAACTGGCGGGTGAGATTGCAATGTTCCAGGCAGCTGGAATTGCATTTGCTTAACTTAGTCTGGTAGGACCCATATAGCACCAGGGGCAGAGAAGTTATTTTTAAGAACATTTTTAAAAGTGACTGAGTTTCTTTTTCTTACCACAAAGGTAATATTAAAATGGGCAGAAATCTCACTTGCCCCTACCACAGTTGGTGGGAAAGTATTTTAAATGGCTATACTGGGGATATTACCTATGACTGACTGTATACAGTATACACATTGGTGCTTCTGTCCATCTGGAGAGTTTTGCATTAACAGTAAAGAGGAAGTTTGGCTTGTGTTTAAAATGATGTCACTGCAATGAAGTATCTCAAGTTGATGCTGGCATAACAGACTGCCACTGTCACAGCTGTTAGCAGTAATGCATTACAACCCTGAAGTTAATCACTATTTCCTGCTTCCTTAGGAATATGTGTGTCTTCTGATCAAAATCATTTCCGAGGAGAAATTGAGGAAACCATCACTGAAAGCTTTGGTAATGATCATAGCACCTTGGATGGGTATTCCAGAAGAACCACCTTGTCTTCAAAAATGTATCACACCAAAGGTGAGGATGTTAAGACTCATTCTTAGCACATCAGAAATGTCTTTTGAATTATTTTAGTGAAACGATGCAGGTTTAACAGTAACTATGTACTTTTTTCCTACTGTCTTCTCCTTCATAGGACAAGAAGGTTCTGTCTGTCTCCGGTCATCAGACTGTGCCACAGGATTGTGTTGTGCTAGACACTTCTGGTCCAAGATCTGTAAACCTGTCCTGAAAGAAGGTCAAGTGTGTACCAAGCATAGGAGAAAAGGCTCTCATGGACTAGAAATATTCCAGCGTTGTTACTGCGGAGAAGGTCTGTCTTGCCGGATACAGAAAGATCACCATCAAGCCAGTAATTCTTCTAGGCTTCACACTTGTCAGAGACACTAAACCAGCTATCCAAATGCAGTGGACTCCTTTTATATAATAGATGCTATGAAAACCTTTTATGACCTTCATCAACTCAATCCTAAGGATATACAAGTTCTGTGGTTTCAGTTAAGCATTCCAATAACACCTTCCAAAAACCTGGAGTGTAAGAGCTTTGTTTCTTTATGGAACTCCCCTGTGATTGCAGTAAATTACTGTATTGTAAATTCTCAGTGTGGCACTTACCTGTAAATGCAATGAAACTTTTAATTATTTTTCTAAAGGTGCTGCACTGCCTATTTTTCCTCTTGTTATGTAAATTTTTGTACACATTGATTGTTATCTTGACTGACAAATATTCTATATTGAATTGAAGTAAATCATTTCAGCTTATAGTTCTTAAAAGCATAACCCTTTACCCCGTTTAATTCTAGAGTCTAGAACGCAAGGATCTCTTGGAATGACAAATGATAGGTACCTAAAATGTAACATGAAAATACTAGCTTATTTTCTGAAATGTACTATCTTAATGCTTAAATTATATTTCCCTTTAGGCTGTGATAGTTTTTGAAATAAAATTTAACATTTAATATCATGAAATATTATAAGTAGACATACATTTTGGGATTGTGATCTTAGAGGTTTGTGTGTGTGTACGTATGTGTGTGTTCTACAAGAACGGAAGTGTGATATGTTTAAAGATGATCAGAGAAAAGACAGTGTCTAAATATAAGACAATATTGATCAGCTCTAGAATAACTTTAAAGAAAGACATATTCTGCATTGATAAACTCAAATGATCATGGCAGAATGAGAGTGAACCTTACATTACTACTTTCAAAAATAGTTTCCAATAAATTAATAATACCTACCTAAATGGTCAATATTTTTTGGACAAGGAAGAAAATCATCCACAAAAATAATACTCCAAAGTACTTGGTGATTGGCAGGAACAGGATGTGTGCCCATAAATACAGTTAACAAATACATGCAGATTTTGTACCAAACAAAATAATTTGCAGTATCTTAAGTACTACTGCATGCAAAGCAGACTTGTTCTAATTATTTTGGTTTTAAAATAATTATTAATTAAAAATCACAAATCCTTCCTCATTCCACTCTTTTTTTCTCTTGCTAGGTGAGTTTCATATTTCAAGTTTTGTTTAACCTGAAATCTGTCGATTGGAATGAGGATACGGATACAGTATTTTAAAGAAAACCCACAGGAATAAAATCTAAATTTTCTTTGCATTTGTACTTGCCAGATTTCATATTGTTTATACTGAGGAAAAGGAAAACAAACTTCCCAATTTATACTTTTTCTGTAGTATTCTAAAGTCTGCACCCAAACCACAAAATGCTGCATTTCAGGCCTGCAAAGGATGGTAGTGACTGATCAATCGTGCAATATTTCCTTAAATAATGCAGATGTACTAGACCGTTTGTTGTTTTTGTGTTCCTGGAAGTGGTTCAATTTCAAGGGTCTCAACCAGTGGGACACAAGCTTTGGCTGGTTCTTCACTGAAAGAGGAACTGGCAGGATGTCTGCTGTTACATTCCTTTTGTCTGGAAGTCTCAGCTTCCTCACCCAGGAGAAACTTTCTTTTTCTACATGCGCTTGTTTTCTGAAGTGCCAGAAAGGCCAATTCTAAGGCCTGCCATGTCCAATAAAGCACAATAAAGGAAAGGAAACGGGAAACTTTTTCTCCAAAAAGAAGAAAGAAGAGACTTCTGCTTAAGTGGGTAAAGAAGCAAACTTTTAAAGGGCTTTGGTTATTGGATCCCTTCCTTTCTACAGGAACGGACCTCAGTACATTGACCCTAGTGATAGCCTTTCTTGCTTCTCATCTCCAGATGAGAGATGTGTGGAAGAATACAAAACCAACCAGAGGGATGCCTCTTCTTCCTATCCAGCTGAGAAATTAGGAAAGGATTTCCATTAAAAAGAATTCTTCATAATTATAAAGGTGGAAAATACCAAGAAAATTGTAGGTTTTTATTAGCTAGTAATAGAGGCTAGACGATGGAAATCAGATAAAAGACAAATTCAAAAGAGGATTATTTAAGGAATCTAGAACAATCTGGGTAATGATTGTTTAAAATGTCTGTTGTTGTTGCTGTGTGACTTTTAAACAATGTATTTTAATGGAAAATACATGAATCTGGGAAAATTTCACAAGGTATTTTATTGAATGTTAGTGTACTCTACACGCTGTCCTGCACCTTGCTTTTTTTACTCTATGCGTCTTGCAGATCATTTTATATAATACATAGAGAGGTGACTCATTCTTTTTAAATGTTACATTAAGTTTGTAGTATGTCAGAATGGCAATACTATAATTGTTTTAACCAGTGACGTTTAAGTTGTTTCCAGATTTTTTGATCTAACAAATAATGTGTCATGAGTATAGAATTTTTATGTTCATGTACTAGTATAGTTATAGGATGACTCATATTTGAAGCAAAGTCCAAAACACATGCTTTCTGTAGCTACTCATAAATTCTGGTATGAGCAAAATGTCAAGATGCTTGCTTATCACTGACCAAGTGATAATTAAGCTCTTGCTAAACTGTATCAAAGGAGAAAAAGGGAAATACAGGCTTATACTAACAATTTCACAGTGAACAGTAATCTCTGGCATTCAGTTAAAGCTAGACTTGTTCTAATTACTTTGATTTTGAAATTATTATTAAATAAAATCACAAGCCTTTTCTCACCACTCCCTTTTCTTGTTTTGCTAGAAGAGTCGAATATTTCAAACTTTGTCTAATCTACTGAGAAGAATGAGCCTGGCCCTTCATTTTTAAATTGGTGACATTATCAAACTTTATCATACTACCAACTTTCTTTTATGGTCTTAGAGAAAAATAGACAATACTACCATTAGGCTTATAAAGTGTCTTCCATTGAGTTCTATGATTGCAATTTTCATACCTTCTAAAATACTATTCTGAGGACAATATCAAAATATAAAAGAAATACCTTATCTTTACCTTAAAGAAGAAGAAAATAATTTCATAATTTAAGCATTCAATGTTTGTACAAAAGTGTGTGTACATATGTGGTCCTTTATATATTGAGTGTTAAGAGTTGACAGCTTAGAAATAGTTAATCACATCAAAAATCTAGGACTACAATCTAGGTAATGCTAAGAAATTTTAATTCCATATACATTTATTTAGTCTGCCACGTCCAGTGGGCACTATGCTAGCATTTGAAAAGATGCATATAATATTGGCCTTTAACTTCAAAGAACTTAGTCTTTAGCAAGGGAGATGATGAACATTAGTGCTGGAAGTTGATTTAGTATAGTGGTTAGAAACAGTCTCTAGAATTGGATAGATTTGGGATTGAGTCATGGCTTCCTCAGTAATGTAGATGTGAGACTAACGCATGCATCAGAATACTATTATGTCTAGCTCAATGTAGGCACTCAATTTTAGGTCTTTACTATTGGACAATGAAATGTATATATTATATTATGTTGTATTATCTTACATACATTAATACCTGACAACAGATTAATTAAATCAGCCTGTAATTGCTCAGAAAAAGCTTCAGAGAAGAGGTGGTATTTGAACCATCACCTTCTCTTGCGCTTTTATTTCAAGGAAGAAAAAGCACTTAAACTAGAAAAAGCAAAAAGGAGACATGGGTTGATACCGCTCATAAAAATCAGGATGGAAAGCATTCTGCAGACTCACTTGTGATTTCTGTTCCATTGTAATTTGCAATGTCTATCACTTGCCATGTTGACAAGCAAAATTCTGTCCCCAGTATATGTAATCATCCGGTGCAGTTCTGCTCAGTAAATTGCTTAGCCTTTCAGAGACTCCTACTCCAAAATCTTGGGTGAGGGTTCTGATTAGCTTATCTTTAATCAGGGGTCCATCTCTGGTTCAATTGTCTAGCATAGCTACTCAGTTCGTAATATATAAACACAGCTGTCTATATCCATTCTGCCTGTAATAGAAACTATAGTAGTTCTACAAGAGGAATGTGTAGGGACAAATCCCACATCTCATGTCTATCACAAATTAGTTTTGAAGGATGAGAAGGCATTTACAAGGTAGAAAAGAAGAGAAAGAGTTTCCTTCCTATTGGAGACACAGGAAGAAGTGTGAGCAAAATTATGGAGTTATAAAAATAAAAATACATAATATATTGAGAAAATAAGTAATATCCCACTGTGGCTAGATTTGGGGGTAGCTAGGAAGAGGATTTTTCTGATTTTTGGTTATATAATTTCTTATCCAGAGAAAATAGACTACTACAATTTTTTATTTTCAGCAACAGTTACTGTATTAGGTGGCAACGAAATTGAAGAGGATATATTTGAGACATATTTTGTCTGAAAAAATTACAGATGTCACAAACTATAGTGATTTTTTACCAAAAAATTACAAAATAAGAATATTATTTTGTTTCCAGCAATAGTTGTCCCATTAGATTTCAATTAAAGTAAATAATACAAATAATACATTACAAATAATGTAAATAATACCTTTCACAAACACGGTGGATTTTTTTGCCAAAAATTTATAAATCCTAATAATGTGACATAGACCCTAAATATTAGCATATGAAAAATTACCTTGCAAGGGCAATGATAACGAACACCCTGCTGTTTTAAACTGTTGAATAAATTCTATAGTAAAAAGTAAAAGTGGCAGAAGGTATCAAACATGGCTTATCTTGATAAATTCATATTACGTTTTATAATATTTCACAATCTTTCTCCTGATGAGCAAAAAAATACTTTTAAAAAGCATCCTATATGGAAACTTTTCACATATCTGTGATACTCCGAAGTTCAAATTAAAAGCAGAAAATGATAGAGGCATATCCTGTTATATTGTGCTTCACTTGATTTTTTTATAAATTGAAGGTTTGTATCAGCCTCGCATTGTGCAAGTCTATTCGTGTCACTTTTTCCAACAGCATGTGATCATTTCATGTTTCCATGTCACATTTTAGAAACTTTTTCGGCCGGGCGCGGTGGCTCACGCCTGTAATCCCAGCACTTTGGGAGGCCGAGGCGGGCGGATCACGAGGTCAGGAGATCGAGACCATCCTGGCTAACATGGTGAAACCCCGTCTCTACTAAAAATACAAAAAATTAACCGGGCGTAGTGGCGGGCGCCTGTAGTCCCAGCTACTCGGGAGGCTGAGGCAGGAGAATGGCGTGAACCCGGGAGGCGGAGCTTGCAGTGAGCTGAGATTGCGCCACTGCACTCCAGCCTGGGCGACAGAGCCAGACTCCGTCTCAAAAAAAAAAAAAAAAAGGAAACTTTTTCATTATTATTATATCTATTATGGTGATCTACAATCAACTTTAAGGTTACAATTGTAATTGTTTTGGGATACTATGAGTTGCGCCCATGTAAGACAGCAAACTTAACTGACAAATGTATGTGTTCTGACTGTTCCACTGACCAGCCATTTTCCCATCTCTCTCCCTCTCCCCCTCCCCATGCCTTCGGAGTCCCTGGGACACAACAATATTAAAATTAAACCAATTAATAATCCTACAATGGCCTCTTAAGTGTTTAAGTGAAAGAAAGAGGTGCGCATCTCTCACTGTAATGAGGAAGGCATGTGGAAGCTGAAATAGGCCGGAAGCTAAGCCTCCTGGGCCAAACAGCCAAATTGTGAATACAAAAGAAAACTACTTGAAGGAAATTAAAAGTACTACTCTAGTGAGCACACAAGCGATAAGGAAGTACAACACCCTTGTTGCTGATATGGAGAAAGTTCGAGTGATCTGAATAGAAGATTCAACCAGTCACTACATTCCCTTAAGCCAAAGACCAATCCTGAGCAAGGCTCTAGCTCCCTTCAATTCTGTGAAGGCTGAGAGAAGTGAGGAAGCTGGAGAAGAAAAGTTGGATGCTAGCAGAGGTTGGTTCCTGACATTCAGGGAAAGAAGCTCTCTCCGTAACACAAAAGTGCAAGGCGAAGCAGCAAGTTATCCAGAAGAGCAGCTAAGATCATTGATTAAGGTGGGTACACTAAATAACAGATGTTCAGTGTACATGCAACAGCCTTCTGTTGGAAGAAGATGCCATCTATGACTTTTATATGTAGAGAAGAGAAGTCAGTTCTTGGTTTCAAAGCTTCAGAGGACAGTCTAATTCTCTTGTTAGGGGCTAAAGGAGCTGACGACTTTAAATGAAAGCCAATGATAATTTACCATTATGAAAATCCTAGGGCCCTTAAGAATTATACTAAATCTGCTCTGCCTGTGCAATATAAATGGGTGGAAAAACAAGGCAAAGCCTGGATGACAGCACATCTGTTCACAGAATGGTTACTGAATATTTTAATCTCACTGTTGAGGGTTACTATTCAGAAAAAAATTCTTTTAAAATGTGACTGCTCATTGACTATGCATCTAGTCACCCAAGAGCTCTAATAAGGATGTACAAGGAGGTTAATGTTTTCGTGCTTGTTAACACAACATCCATTCTACAGCCCATGAATTAAGGTATAAATTTTGACTTTCAAGTCTTATTATTTTGGAAATACATTTTATAAGGCTATAGTTACCATAGTTAGTTATTGCTCTGATGTATTTGGGCAAAGTAAATTTATATGAAAAGAATTTGCCACCATAGATGCCATTAAGAACATTCATGATTCATAGGAGGAGGTCAAAATATCAACATTAACAGGAATTTGGAAAAAGTTGATTCCAACCTTCATAAATGGCTTCGAGGGGTTCATTCAAGACTTCAGTGGAGGAAATTACTGCAGATGTGGTAGAAGTAGCAAGAGAACCAAAATTAGAAGTGGAGCCTGAAGAAGTGACTGAATTATTGCAATCTTATGATCAAAGTTATGAATGGGTGAGGAGTTGGTGCTCATAGATGAGCAAAGAAAGTCATCCTTTGAGACAGAATGTGCCCCTGGAGAAGATGCTGTGAATATTGTTGAAATGACAATGAAAGATTTAGAATATTACATAAATTTAGTTGATAAACAAAGTCAGAGTTTGAGAGAATGGACTCCAATTTTAAACGGAGTTCTACTGTGAGTAAAATGCTATCAAACAACATTGTACGCTACAGAAAAAACTTTTGTGAAGGGAAGGGTCAGTCACTGTTGAAAACTTCATTCTTGTCCTGTTTTCAGAAATGGGTACAGCTAACCTAATTTTGAGCAACAACTACCCTGATCAGTCAATAGCCAACAACACTGAGGCAAGACCTTCCACTAGCAAAAAGATTACAACTTGCGGAAGGCTCAGGTAACCATTAGCATTTTTAAGCAATAAAGTATTTTTTAACTAAGGTAAGTACTTTGTTTTTTTTTTTAACATATAATGCTATTGTGCATTTAATAGGCTACAGTATAGTGTCAATGTAACTTTTAGATGCCCTAGAAAACCAAAAACATCGTGTGACTTGCTTGATTGTGATACTCACTTTATTGTGGTGGTCTAGAACTAAACCTACAATATCTCAGAGGTATGCCTGTGACTAGTCTGGGCATAAGTGCAAAAATCCAGGCACTCATTCACATACTGCTAGTACGTACTGCAATTAGCATACCTTTCTGAAAAGCAATTTGGCTGTGCTTAAAATGTGAAAACTCTTTGATGCAGTCATTTCTGGAAATTTATTTTAAGAACAGAAACATGGATGTATAAAAATCCATCTACAATGGTATTTTAATAGCAAAAATTGAAAACAAATTACATGTTTAAAGGATAGAACAGTTTAGATAATGTAGTTATGTTATTAAAGTATTCTGCAATAATTAAATTAATATGGAGAAACATTTGGAATTCTCCATGTACAAATATTTGAAAAAAAGCATATTTCAGAACATGCATGGTATGTTATAAATTACTTAGAGTAACATCTCATATCTAATCTAACTCTAGATGGCTTATCTGGGAGGTAGGATTGTGGGAACTAATCTCTTTTCCTTTTTTTTTTTTCTTTTTTTTTTTGCTGAGACAGAGTCTTGCTCTATCACTCAGGCTGGAGTGCAGTGGCATGATCTCGGCTCACTGCAACCTCCACCTCCCTGCTTTAAGCGATTCTCTTGCCTTAGCCTCCTGAGTAGCTGGGACTATAGGTGAGCACCACCATACCCGGCTTAGTTTTGTATTTTTAGTGGAGACAGGATTTCACCATATTGGCCAGGCTGGTCTCAAACTCCTGACCTCAAGTGATCTGCCTGCCTCGGCCTCCCAAAGTGCAGAGATTATAGGCGTGAGCCACTGCACCCAGTCTTTTTTCATTATTTTCCACTTTTTCTATAAAAATCAGGGAAGACATTACTATTATTAAATGTAAAGGTAGGACAGAACTTGAGTTTTTCTCATAAACTTTCCTATTCATTGAGCAGATATCTTGATGTGTCTCATTCTAATTTAAAAAATTACTGTTATTGCAGAATTACTCTTCTTTGAATTTCCCAAAACTGCAGGAAAGAAAAACATCCTGGTCGGTCACGGTGGCTCTAGCCTGTAATCCCAGCACTTCGGGAAGCTGAGGCAGGTAGATCACCTGAGGTCAGGAGTTCAAGACCAGCCTGGCCAACATGGCGAAACCCTGTCTCTACTAAAAATTCAAAAATTAGCTGGGCGTGTTGGCAAGTGCCTGTAATCCCAGCTACTCAGGAGGCTGAGGCAGGAGAATCGCTTGAACTGGGGAGGCAGAGGTTGCAGTGAGCAGAGATCATGCAACTGCACTCCAGCCTGGACAACAGAGTGAGACTCCATCTCAACAACAAAAAAAAGAAAAAGCGTGAAAAACATCTTTCACTTACTGACCAAATTTCTTTCCATTCAAAAAATACTGACTGGGAGAACTGCAGCTGGTATAGAGAAGACCTGCACCAAGCAGTTCTTGAATAAATGATTAAATGAATGAAACAGAAATAGGAATAGCTGTGCCAGCTTCAGCAAAATTACAACAAAATAGAACATACAAAAACAAATACTTTAAAATATCCAAAAGAAGGAACACAGAGTAAGCAAAATAAAAATCACAATTCTGTTATAATAGATATACTCTTTTTGTATGATCTTCTATGTCCATGTTTATTTTGTCAACAATTATATGTTGCAATGAACTGTCTGACATGTTGCTTGTCTTATAAATATATAAACCATTTTAGTGTTTAGTTTTTGACATCTTTATTGGTGAGAAAAATCTTACTTTTCTCTTCCTGACAATAGTTAATACTTTCAGACAGCTTGGCTTATACTCTTGTAGGCAGGGAGATTGAATTTCTTTGCTAATTTAAACAGCTAGTGACACAGAAGAGGACGGAAATTATTTATTCTGAAAGCTCTGCACATTTCAGTTTTATAAGCAGCCTTGGTTATCTTCTCGATCAAGTTCTGCTAAGTGCTATCATGTCTTGACACTTAGGTGGCATATTGCAGAAAATGTTTAATAGAAACAATCAAACAAACAAATAAAAACTGAGACTTCCACTGCCCTAATACTGGTTCATTTTCAACAAAATTGGGAAACTGGTAAAGTTTTTTTCTCATATTAACCCTTAATTCAACAACTTTCTCCTTGCTGCTCACACAATCTCTCTCCCTCTAAGGAAACCTATTCCTATTTTTCTAGTTTTCAATTATCACTTTTCATCCCTTTCCCTCACTTCTTTCATAAGCTTTCAATGTTTTAATTTAAAAAAATTAATTCTAGCTAGCTAGACTTTTGCATCAGTACCCTTCTAGACCTGTCCTTTTAGTCATACACCTTGTGGCAGAAACTATTACCAAACCGGTTGCCTTTTCCTCCTGAGCACATTTCCCAGCCTCCCTTGCAATTAGATGTGGCCACATGACTGAGCTTGGCCAATGGCATGTGTGCCTGAAGACCCTCCTATAAGCACTTCCATTCCTCCACGCAGCATCATCTGCAGATACTAAGTAGATAATGACAGCCCTGTGATTAAGAGGCAGAGACTCTCTCAGCCTTGGTTTCTAAATAATAGGATGAGCTGATTCTCCTTGCCCCCACCCCAACTTATGTGAGCAAGAAATAAACATTAATTGTGATAAGCCAAGGAGATTTATCTTTTATTTTTTATTTTTTTAGTTTTTATTTTTCACTTCGATAATACATACCTCAAACTTTAATTTTCTCCTTCCTTCTCTTCAGTCTTGTGTCAAATTCTACCCCCTTGCGTGTCTATGTCAGAAGCCTGCCACTGGGAAAACTAGATGGTCTGATAAAAAAGTATGTGAAATTGTGCAGTGCAATTGATTTAACATTGTTGACATGTATATGAAAATGTGAAAGCCTGCAGCATTGTATTTGACACATAGTAGGAATTCAGTTAATAGTTTTACTTTTCATATTTTGAAACTTTTGCAAATAAAACCTCCTTTCAACCAAGTGACACAATTGGCAGAAAATGCTGATGATAAGTATAACTTTTTGGAGCATGTTTTAGGTACCAGAGACTATTGTTGTGTTTCACATATATTTACTAATTTTTTTCTCACATAACTCTATGAAGGATGTGTGTCTATCACTCCTGTTTTACAGATGAGATAACTTGGGCAAATGGGCAAAGAAAGTTTGAGGTATTTATCTGAGTTATGTAGGTACTAAGCGACAGAACCAGAATTTGGAACCAGCTTGTCTGCTCCAAAGTCCAGGCTCTTACTACTAATAAGGCTAAATATTCAACCATCTAAAGCTTTCTGTAGCCCTTAAGTTACTTATATGGTTACAATAAAAGTAGGGTAAAAATGTATCTGCTGATTTGTAAAAATGCAGCATCTCAAGTTTCTGAATTGAGAAACTTCTTTTCATGAAGTTTCATTAAAAATATATTTGAAAATATGGCGGATCACTTGAGTCCAGAAGTTCGAGACCAGCCTGGGCAACATTGAGAACCCTCGTCTCTACTAAAAATACAAAAATTAGCTGGGTGTAGTGGCACACACCTGTAGTCCCAGCTAGTTGGAAGGCTGAGGCATGAGAATCGCTTGAAGTTGGGATGCAGAGGTTGCAGTGAGTCAAGATTGTGCCACTACATTCCAATCTGGGTGACAGAGTGAGACCCTGCCACAAAAAAAAAAAAAAAAAAAAGAAAAGAAAAGAGAGAGAGAGAGAGAGAGAAAATATAATGCCCTATGGTTTTTGTGTGTTTAAATAAAAAAGGAATAAAAGGTAGGATTAATGAAACTGTGAAAGTAAACTCTTTTAAAGCTAAAAATAGTATAATCTCTTTCTTGATTAGAGAGAGAGAATTAATTTAGTGGGTGAATTACCAGGAAAGTTTACCTCACTGTTAGGTTGTTATGTTATTTCTCTCATCTAAGAGGATGCTTTCTGCATAGTAACATTATATTACAAAACACATTATGATAAAAATCCTGCATTTAAGGACAGTTACTGAGTCACCTATACACATATACTGTGTTCACAAATGTTTTTGTAGTCTGATTATAGTTGCTCTTCCTTTAAGTATATCTTTCAAATTATACCTTCTGTGGTGACAAGTACATTTATGGCTACAATTTGCTATTTATTAACAAATGACGACTGAGTAGTTTTAACTTTCAGAAGAAGAAACAAAATCTGGTATAATTATATCATGGATTCATCCTAAAGAGCTAAAAATAGTGAAAATACACACAAGAAAGATACCTAAATTCACTGTTTTTTAAGTGCTTGTTTTTCTAAGAGCACAAAACTCATGATAGACTTATAGCTCTGAGGTGGAAATTAGAGTCAGGGTTGAATTTTTGCATAGTTTTAGGTTTTAGGATAATTCAGCAATTATCCTAAACAAAGTGAGGGCTATTTAACAAGCGGTCATTCTGCTACAACCGTTATTGACTCCAATGTGGATGAGCTTTTGGTGCACAGTACTGTGAACACTATTTCAATTTGCTTGTTAATTCAGGATGCTGTAATTACATTTCAGTGGTGATGTGTCTTTGTGGATTTTATATGCCAGTTGAAGATCAGGAGAAGTCAAGATATTCCCAAATATGTTCCTGATTATATTTCAAAATGGGTGATCATGTTATAGCTTCCTCAGACAAGTGGTTCCCAAACTCAGCTCATCATCCTCTCAAACACCTGGGAAACTCTTTAAAATTATAGATTCTGGGAGCCTTCCAAGCCTACTGAATCAGAACCTCTTAGAATTGAGCCTTTGCATCTGTATTTTTTTAAAGCTCTTCCATTGATTGCTATTATACATCTAATTTTGAAATCCACTGTGACATGGCCTTTAATCAAAATGCTTTACTCTAAACAGTATGGCCATATAGGGACTATGTGCAGAGAAAGAAATGATTGGCTGAGCACTTATCCTGAGCTAGTACTTGGGCTTGGGTAAATGTATCATTTCATGTGATCGTTGTAACAGTCATGGCAGATATAATAAATGTTCACTATATCAACAAGGCAACAAGACAAAGAGGTGCTGAGAGATAAACTGATGTCCTTAATGTCACGTGGCTAAGAAGTAATAGAATGATGACAGATCTGGATGCTTATTGTGCCAAAGCTCACTTTATATCAATGGCAACAAAAATGGTAACTTACTTTTATATCGCGTGTTAGTGTTTACTTTCTATGTTTGCAGATACCTCTTTGACAAAACACATTTTATAGATTTTTCAAACTTGGAATAAGAGAAACTCAAACTGAGATAAACTAAGGTTCTTAACTGTAGTCACTCTGATTTTCCTCTAGTACTCATTTCAACTGATGAAGTCCTACCTTATATTTTAAAGGGAAGTCTTCCCTGACCCAACATTGTATCAGAGGCCAAGTCAGGTAATTTATGTGGGTTCATAAATTATTTTTCATAACTCTTATTCTAATTCTAACAAACTATTTTTATATTTATTTATTAATTGGATTTCAACCCCATCAAACTGTAATCTTCATGAGTGCAAAGAGCTTGGTCATTCTTCAATCCATAGCACCCAATTCTGGGCTTACCCTATAGTAGTTGCTCAATAAAGACATGTTGAATGAATCAGTAAACACATATGCTATTTCCCCTGAATGGATTTGCCACTATATTATTCATAATACACATAAATATACCAAAAATTTTGAAATTTTGTAGTTTTATTTATTTATTTATTTATGGAGTCTCACTCTGTTGCCCAGGCTGGAGTGCAGTGGCATGGTGCAATCGTGGCTCACTGCAACCTCCGCCTCCCGGGTTCAAGTGATTCTCCTGCCTCAGCCTCCTGAATAGATGGGACTACAGGCCTGTGCCACCATGCCCAGCTTTTTTTTTTTTTTTTTTTTTTGTATTTTAGTAGAGACGGGGTTTTACTGTGTTAGCCAGGATGGTCTTGATCTCCTGACCTCGTGATCCGCCCACCTCTGCCTCCCAAAGTGCTGGGATTATAGGTGTGAGCCACTGCACCTGTCCATTTTGTGTTTTTATTAACTACCTACTCTTTGTATATATAAAATAGTTACTCATAATTAAAACAGACAAAAATTACTTCCTGAGTTTATTATTAAATATTACTCATAATTAAGTAAAATGCAGACAAAAGTGCGTCCTGATTTTATTTATTATTTCTTGTCATTATTGCTGAACTTGGATAATTTTTAATGCACAAATATAATCTTAAAAGCAGGAATTAATCACAAAGAAATATATTAAAAATAATTTCTTGTGATGTAAAATACTCCCATGTATTTTGCTATTTGCATTGTATAATGATTAGATGGTTTTGAGAAGATGAATGGCTTGCTTATTTTGGCTTTCATAAAAAGAAATTTTACTTGCAATTGTAATTCACATTTACTGAGACAAAATAACCCTGTAGTCCTGACTAGCCTAACTTGTTCCTGTAGGTTGACCATATAACAGATCCTTTCACCATAAGGAAATCTACCTTTTTTAAATGGAGATGGAATGATATTTTCAACACCTTGTAATTCATGCAATAGCCCTAGCTAAATTAAAACAAATTCTATGGATGCCATTAATCAGTGGTGTTCTAATTTTATCTTCACATTAGGATCATCTGGGGACTTTCAAAAACTACTCATGCCTGTGACCCACTCCCAGAAAATGTGATTGATTGGTTTGGAGTATGGCCTAGGCTTCAAATTTTTTAAAAGATTGATGGGTTATCTTAATGTACACAAGTTTGGGGACTACCTTTATTAGCTTCTGTCTTCCTCAGACAAGGTAGCAGAAATACGGATGTTTCTGCCTTAATCTTGGAATAGATTTGTGGAATGCCCTGTTGACTCTGAAAGTGGAATTTAGACATTGAATTTCCTGAATTTGCCTGTAAAGGATTGCAAGTTAGAAATGGGAATTCCAGGGTGTCTCTTAAACTTGGAGGTCTTTGGTAACCTATATGTCAAAGCCTAAGACTAGGGAAGTTTTGATAGCAAATTTATCAGTGAATAGGAAAGCGAATAAGAATTAAATATAGACTTTAAAATATCTCTTATACCTCCACCTCTCAAAACATAGCCGAGTTGAATAGGATGATTATAATCCTATATTACCTAAAAGGCCTGGATTTAAAATGAGTTTAACATGATATGATTTATTAGCTGAAGAGATAATAATAGCAAGTTTTAGTGAAGTACCAGTTATGTCATCTCGTAATGAAGACATTTATGATCCAAGAAGGAATATTTGCATTAACACCATTATTACTATTACTATGTGCTGACTTCACAAAATTCCCAGAGCATGGAATGCAATTTAAAAATCAATGGTTTCTTTTGTGCACTTGTACCCTAGAACTTAAAGTATAATAATAATAATAATAAAAATTGTTTCTGTGCCTAAAGAGACATTTAAAAGCTGTTGAACTTTTGAAAAGCTTGTGGTCTTAAAAATGGCTGAAATCAGTGTTCTAACAGCACATATTTAAACATGTGGCCATAAAGCATTTCTTCTTTCCTCTCTTCCTTCCTTCTTTTTCTTTCTTCCTTCTGCACGCTCTCTCTCTCTTTCTCCCTCTCTCTTTCTTTCACTCTGAATGACACATATCCCATCACCATGAAAGCCTTGTGCGCAACTGCCAGTTGACACAGGCCTATTGTGGAAGTCATAGAGAGTATGCAGAAAGTTAAGTACCAAAGAAAGAAAAACAGTAAACCACCTGCTTAAGCTGATCTAGTGTTTTCTATTCTTTGGACTCTGGTTTCTAAATAATTGAACCTTGATCTCATTTGAGGTGAGGAAAATACACACACACAGGTGGCCTAACTTCTAATTATTTCATTCCCAGCGAAAGGCACAGGTGTCAAAGTCTTAAGGATTCTGATCCTTCATTTAGTGCACTAAATCTTTTTTCTTTCTTTTACACAAAGCACTGAACTTCCCTGTTAATCCAAAGTGATGTCTGTGGCTCCTTTCCCTCTACACTGTCACTTATACAAACTCCTTTGGCTGTTATGATTTGTTGCGGCTGCTACTGCTGCTTTGAAACCTCTGAAATTTTCTAGGACCCTGGTTCTCAGTCTTTCACTGCTTATTGGATCACTTGGGCTTCTCTAAAAACTACCAATGCTCATGTCCCACCCATGGAGATCCTGCTGTTATTGATATGGAGTGTAGCCTAAGCATTGGGAGTTTTTAAAGATTCCCAGGTAATTCTAATGTGCTGCAAAGTTTGAGAACCACTGTTCTAGGAAGTGGTATCTGTTACTGGTTTCCTTGCCCAGTGCTGACCTTTTCTAGTTTTGACCTTTCATTCATGAATATTTTATTGGTTTTATTTTTCAATGAGAGTACATAGTAGGAGGGAATTGTCAGCTGCATTAGCCTGTTGAGTGTTACATCAACTTATCGTACCTACTTTTAGTATAACTGGGCTTGGGGCTTGCATAAAAATGGGACTATTGGCTGGGCACGGTGGCTCATGCCTGTCATTCCAGCACTTCGGGAGGCTGAGGCGGGTGGATCACAAGGTCAGGAGTTCAAGACCAGCCTAGCCAATATGGTGAAACCCCGTCTCTACTAAAAAAAAAATACAAAAATTAGCTGGGCATGCTGGTGCACACCTGTAGTCCCAGCTACTTGGGAGGCTGAGAGGCAGGAGAAGCTCTTGAACCTGGGAGGCGGAGGTTGCAGTGAGCCGAGATCATGCCACTGCACTCCAGCCCAGGCGACAGAGTGAGACTTCATCTCAAAAAAAAAAAAAAAAAAAAAAAAAAAAAAGGACTATTGCAGGATATGTATGTATTCACCACAGAGTACAGGAAATGCCAGAATATAATCTGACAACTGCTTATCCCATTATGCAAACAAATACTTAAAAATGAAACATTAAGTATACCCAGACAGAACTGTAAATATTTCTGATTCTGAATCTAAAGAACTTATTAACCACAATTGATTATATAATGAGAACAAATTCTTACCTCTATCCGGAGAAGACATAATGACTTAAAATCAAATATTTAAGTAGTAATAATGATGCAAGTTATAGTGTAACTACATTAACCAAGTTTTACTCATTCAGGCTTTGCAATTCTGAAATGGCACGGTATTTCTTATTGCATTTGAATTGATTTTTTAAAATCTGTGGAATTTATTAAAGCAAGAATAATTCATAATAAAATCATTGTTTTCAAATGGTTTTTATGAAATGAGAATTCTGGCCTAAGCTATTCCCTTATAGTAGTTATTGGATAAACACCATTATAGCAACAGAAACCAAAATGAAAGAAAATGTGAAAGGTAGCCATAAAACCCCATCAAGGTATGGTACTTTTGTAGTTGAAGATTCCCTTGCTATATTTGTGTCTACAGGCAAGTATTTTACCAATAATTCCTGTAGGCAAAAATTCTGCTTCATTATAAAATCATATATTGTTATGTAGGCCTTCCATAAGTTAAACTTTTTGTTGATATGCCTCATTTTATTTATTAATACTGATAGTTTATAAGAGATACTACTCTGGAAAGATTATAAGATGTATTTTTTTTAAAAGAGTCCCCCAAAAGCAAACCTCTCCTAGTTTCTAAAAAGTAGTGAGGCTTTGTTATGTTTTAAAATATGCTTACTTTTGAACTTTATTATTTATTTTACTTCACCTCCTTTTATTTTATTTTTTGTAGAGACAGGGTATCACTATGTTGCCCAAGCTAGTTTTGAACTATTGTGCCTCATTTTATTTTAATTCAGAAGCAATATATAAATATGTTTTTGTTGTAAAAAATTGAAAAAGTATAGTTTGAAATTCTTTATGATTTCTTCTACCCAAAAACCTTCATTTCCCTAGTTATAACTTTTAAGCATTTAATAGCTATCCTTTCAGTACAAATGAGACAGTCTTATATTCAACGGCTCTGAATTCCTTTTAATACAGTGAATATGACTTGGAGCATTTTCAAAGTGATGTATGAAAGCTTGCCCATCTCTTATGTAAAGGCTGCATACTATTCTATAGCTCAGATGTTCCTGGGTTATTCTTCATTTCCATCTTGATTGATCATATGCATGCAATTTTGCATGTTTTCAAACAATGTGGTGCTAAACATTCTTATACATTTCTTTATGTGTTCATATAAGTTTTGCTAAAATGGGTCTTTCACTTCAACAGGTGATACATATTGCTAATTGCCTTCGAATAGTCTCTGCCATATTATACTCCTACTATCAGTGTTTGAGCAGGTAGTCAATTCCTTGCATTTTTCCTAGTGGTAATAATATCAATCTTTAATTTTCAAAAAATGAATAGGTGAAAATAGTTCACATATTGTTTTTATTCACTTTTCATTGCTTATTAATAAAGTAAACTTTATTTAAAGTGCTTATTGTCCGTTCATATTCCTTTTCTGGAATACACAATCCTTTTCTACCAGGAACCAATACACAGTCCTTACTATAGTATCAGATTGTCTGATGATATTTATCTAGATCTCACAATCCTATTTTTAATAATAATAGTAGCCTTCTTCAAAGAGGGCTTCCTGTTTCAGAATCACCAAAATGCTTATGTAAAGTGTAAATTCCAGACTTTCTGGGTGAGTCATAATATCTGGGTGTGAGGACAGGAAATCTGCCTTTTAAGTAAATCCCTCAGAAAATTCTATGAACACTATGTTCATGAGGAGTAAATTAGACATGCTTTGGATTTTCTTTTTTTAAACAAAATAAAAAAGCAAAGTGAAGAATATGTTGGGTTAAAGAAGACATAAATTCTTTAGTTTCCATGGGAAAAAAACTGACACAAATTAAACTTAGTGATATTCATAAGATCTCTGCAAGTGGCAAACAAGTTGGATGCTTTAAAATGTACATTTAAAAATGTTATAATAGCTTACCTCCTGTAAGAGCTGCTCAAGTAATTGCTATTTGTTTTCATAATTAATAGGAACATTCTAATCTCACAGATGATCTTTCTTTTTTTTTCAAAAAAAAAAAGTTGTCTGTGCAGCATGCATGCTCATTGCAAGCAGGATTTCCATCTATGGAAAAGAGGTCCTGGGAAGGCAGGAAGGGGCACTGAGATCTGCATCCATGATGAGATGACATGCTCTGGCCCAGACAGACAAGAAAGGAGAGCTGGGAGACATCTGCTTAGCAGAGACATCACTGAGGAACAAGAGCCAGAGGGAGTGGACAGGGGAGACAGGATGAAGCAGGAGACACTAAGAAAACATCATTACAAAGCGAAAACAAATAAACAAATAAACAAACAAGCTGGGAATGGTGGAGAAAGAAGTGGTAAGGAAAATACATTAACAATACATTAAATATTTTCTTAATGCTAAGTAGTTAGTTCCTAGGTAAATAATTTTATAATTATGGACCCTTCATTGTGATTGGGTTCTGTAATTTTTGAACACTTTTGTAACATCTGACACTTATTTGTATTTGTTTCATTTCTTGCATGACGGTTTTGTGCACTCTTGGTAAGTCATTATTTTTATTATTACAGATATTTCTACTTTATCCTAGAAATTAAACTCTGACATTTCAAAAAGTTGGAACAAGCTTTTGAAACAAAAGTGGCTTCTGAAACAAAAGTGGCTTCTGATAAATGATTCACTGCTGAGATTATTATAATCTTACAGTGATTTCATTTCCTAGTCCTTATTACTTTAAATGAATTTCCCAATGACTCAGGTATGATGAATGCCCTGAATATATTCAATAGAAAATATTTACTAACTGATTGTTTCGAATAAATTGTTAAGTCACCATCTTTAAGGTATTATATGAACTGTGAGAAGGCTTTAATTACTATAATCAGTATTTTTTAAAATAACTGGCACTTACAGAAATAATCTGCTGATTCTCATATTCAGCTCACCTTTAAGCTTTTATCTCCCTTCCAAAATAGGAAGCAACAACTCTTAGATATGATATAGGATACTAGAAGTATGGTTAGAAGCAGGATGCGGGCCAGGCGTGGTAGGCGTGGTAGCTCACGCCTGTAATCCCAGCACTTTGGGAGGTGAAGGTGGGTGGATCACCTGAGGTCAGGAGTTTGAGACCAGCCTGGCCAACATGGAGAAACCCTGTCTCCACTAAAAATACAAAAAATTAGCCAGGCGTGGTGGTGGGTGCCTGTAATCCCAGCCACTTGGGAGGCTGAGGCCAGAGAATCCCTTGAACCCAGGAGGCAGAAGTTGCAGTGAGCCGAGATGGCGCCATTGCACTCCAGCCTGGGCAACAAGAGCAAAACTCCATCTCAAAAAAAAAAAAAAGAAGCAGGTTGCAGAATGTTGCCATGAAAAAGGAGAACAAAAGAGTTTATGATTTCTCAGGATTTTTTTGAGAAATACCACAATGAAACATTTTTTTTTTATTGAAGAGGTCTTGTTGGTCAGGCCACACATATGCGTATAAACTTAAGGAATTTCACTGATTATAATTGCATCCACTTACTACTTCACAGCTATAAGAATGTCTCCAAAATATGTATTGATTCTCTTACTGTTTCTTGAATTTCTATGATGTAAGTATGTTTAGTGATGACCTTGAACTTCTAATTACAGGCTGCAATCTTGATTGTTATTTGGCCTTCATTATTTGTTTATAAAATAAAAGCTGCTAAATTGCCTTCAAATGCTTCCAAGTTAAAAGCATTTTAATGGATATTACCTATTCCTGGATTTAAGGCCTAAACCAAAACTAGCTACTCTAAAATTTATTTGTTAATTCTCCCTATAATTTTTACTTTATAAGAGCTCATACTAATTCCTATATTATCGTGAAAAATAATTCTCTTCAACTAAAACCAAAGACAGTTTATGGATAACTCTTTGTTATGTAATAAAGGGAAAATAACAGGAAAAATTATAACTGTAATGAACTCCTTGTGGTCTACTCCATCTCACTAAATCGAAGAGTGAAAATTGGAACTTGGAGGAACATACAACGGTGGTAATGTAATTGGAAAACCCTCCTATATGGTGTAGCAGAATAAAACATCAGCTCAGATGTTATGGAGACACAAGTTCAAATCTTGGTTCCACTTATGGTGCTTTGTGCAGCGTTTTATTAGCTGCAAAGAAGGAGGAGGAGGAACCTACCTGGCATGATTACTGTATGGAATACATAACAATTATATAATTTAAATATAAATCTGATTACTATTTTTGCACCATAATCATGCTGATAGTGATTATAACCACTGATCATTATGGGTTTCCTATGAATAAGGTACATATAGCATTGCTTAAATTGCTGAATTGACATTTTTACATTGCATTCTTATGACTGTGCTATAAGGAAGATACTCTTTATTGGCTCCATTTTACAGATGAGGATATTGAATCTCAGAGATATCAAGCAAATTGCTCAAGCCCCACAGCATGAAAGTGGTAGAAACAGAATTCAGGTATAAGCATTGTGAGTCCAAAGACTGAGCTCTTAAGAGTTAAACTACACTGCCTCCTTTATTTAATTGCAAAGATCACAAGCATGTGCTTAACACAGCAGCTAAGCGAGAAGTTGATTGAGTGAGGAGCTTCAGCAGTGTAGGATGAATGGATGAGAGTGAAAATAATCTAAGAGGTGGAAGATCATTTAGGAGGCCATTGCAAATGCTGGAGCAGAGAGTCTGAGCTAGGAGCTGAAATGATTTTAAAGACATTTTATTGAAATTGTATCGCCTTAGAGTTGGTTGGCTGCCTATGCCACAAGACTGAAGAGAATGGGTACTTAAGTCCATGGTACACTTTATTTGTACCTATCAATGTAACACCCATTGGAGAGTGCAAGGAAGGAGGCTTCAGGGAGAGGAGGAAAGAGAGGAATGGAGAGAGATGCCAAAAGTTTAGAAAATAAAGTTCCTGCCCTTCACATGGCTTAACATTTCATTGAAGAATCAGTGGACAGAGATTGGAACACGTGAAATGATTGGAGAACAATCGAGGATCACTGGGAATTGTGTGAGACCTCGGCAGAAGGAGAAAACAAAGATAGACAGGTAAGGGGTGGGAAGCCCGGGAATTATGGAATGATAACACTAAAAAGCCCTCAAGACCTGTAATGTAATCCGCTCAGATTGTGGATCACTGAGACTGAATACCAACCAAATCCTAGGGTTTTAAAGCCTCTGCCTGCCTTGTCTCTAATATCTTCTCTTCCCTGCTTTGCCTTTTGGCCTACCATAGTCTGTTCACAAACACAAATTAATTTTATCACTGTTTGAAGAAATCTGTGGGTAAAACAAGCTTTTTGTTTTAAAATGATTCAGCTGCTTGGTATTTTGAAGGCTGCTTCAGTGTTTTCCAGGTGTACTCTGTATTGGCAGACCATCACCGGTGAGGCTCTTTGAGAATCACCAGAGGAGCTTGGCTCACACGAACATTCCTGGTCCTTGTTTTAGTTAAAGCACTAGTATGTAGTCTGCCTGCCAGGACTCAAACCCAGCTCTACCTTCTGCTAGCTGTGTGAACTCACTGTGTGTTCATTTCCTTGGTAAATAGGAACAATGGATAGTACACGTCTTTATAGGGTTTAGGGACAGGACAAAATGAGACAATACCTAAATACAAGGGGTATTAGCACAATTCTTGGCACATAGTTGAGAATCACTAATTATTATAATTAATTTCTAAAGTGCCAAGGATATTGTGAACAGCATATTTTGTAATCGAAAATTTCCAGTGCAACTGCTGGGAAAAAAGTTGAGAACTGCTGCTGTGATACCTCTTTTCACAGATGCAGATCATGTCCAGTACTCCCAGGCTCCAGGCTTTGCTCTGCCTAAGCTTGTTCAGTCTCCTCTCCAGCTTCCATGCTACTCTTGGGCTGTGCTAGTATCCTATCCGTCCTACCAGGTCCAGCTGGATGGATGCTCTAGCGCCAGGCTGGTATTTTCCAAAGTGCAGTCTGCCACAAGACCCTTTCGTTTATTGAAATAAGCATTTGTACAACTGTCCTAGCATAAACGGCACCAATAAAATGAAATGTCATGGAGAATCAGAAATACCTTTTTTTAGATTCAAGGTAACTAAATCTGTCTAAACAGTATTTTGCTAAAATGCTAAAATCAGTGATCCATGAAAATGAATGCAGCTTCTAAGCTGTGCTTTGCTGCTTGTTATGTTTTAAAACAAGAGTTGCTGAACTTTTTCTATAAAGGGACACATAAATATGTAGGTTTTGCAGGCCATAATCTGTTGCAGCTACTTTACTCTGCTGTTGTAGTACAAAAGCAGCCATAGACAATGCATAAACAAATGAGTTTAGCTCATTAGTATTGGAGTTTAGCTTTGTTCCAATAGAATTTTATGGACACTGAAATTGAAATTTGTATAATTTTCACATGTAATGAAATATTTTTCTTTTGATCTTTTTTGGTCGTTTAAAATTGTAAAAGCCACCCTTTGCTCAGAGGCTGTACAAAAGCAGGTGGTGGGGTGGATTTGGCTTGCAGGTTGTGGATTGCCAGCTCCTATTCTAAAAATTATTCATTTTTAATTCTAGGAAGACAGGTTGACTAGACGGCAGCATATGACAAAGTCTGGCCACAATATACAGTGCGATTGTCAGCATTAAGCCAGCTTGTACACCGGTGTTCATAGCACCATTATTCATAGTAGCAAGAAGCTGGAAGCAACCCAGTGACCATCAACAAATGAATGGATAAACAAAACATAGTATACACACACAATGGAATATTATTTAGACTTAAAAAAGGAAATTCTGACATACACAACAACATGGATGAACCTTAAGGACATCCAAGAACCTAAGTGAAATAAGCCAGTCACAAAAAACCAAATACTGTACAATTCTAATTATATAAAGTACCTACAGTGGTTAAATTCATAGAGACAGAAAGTGGAATGGTGATTGCCAGGGGCTGGGAGGGAGGGAGAATAAGGAGTTGATATTTAATGAGTATAGAGTTTTGTTTTACAAGATAGAAAGAATTCTAGAGATTGGTTACACAACAATATGGGTGTACTCAGCTTTATAGAACTGTACAGATGAAAAATGGTTAAGATGGTGAATTTTATGTTTGACTACATTCAAAATAATTTTTTTAAAAAAATAGGCAGCTTAGTATTTTACACACTTTAAATTACACATTCTATCCAAACTGTGCATATTGATAATTGTTACTTCTCACTATCTCTTTTTAGCCACATTGCTGAAGTAAATTACACTGTTCAGTCCAAAAAGTGCTTTCTAAAACCACCTATACGTGCCAAGGTATCACTTGGAAAGTATGAATACAAGCATGATTAAAACACAGTTCCCACCTGTGATAGGTTAATTTATGGGCCCCAATTCATCATTCTCCTGTAGTAGTAGTATAAATTCACACGCTTGTCATGGCTTATGGCAAGTTAATTCCTTACTCCCTAACTTTGGGCTTGCCCATGTGACTGGCTGTGGCTTATGGGATGTTGGTGGACTTGAGGACATTGGAGGCTTAAAATGTGCTTGTATTTCTGCCATTGCCAGAAAAATATTTCAGAATGAGACACATGGAGCAGACACAACTGGACTAGAAGCCAAAAGCCCTGCCCAACCCAGACTAGCCAAGGTTTGCAAAACCCCAATCCATCCACAAACCCGTGAAGATGAAAATGAATGATGTGTTCTTTAAAGCAGTACAAAATTATTATAGTTAGAGGAAAGTGATTTATAGATTATCTTTCAGAAGCATATAGGTTAATGTAGGTTCATGGAAATGATTCTATTCTCTTCCCCTAAACTCACCTCCAAAAAGCAGTGGTTCTCAAACTTTAGCAAGCATAAGAATAATTTGATGTTGAGCATTCTTCCATACGTTCATTGGCCACTCGTATGTCTTCTTTTGAGAAGTATCTCCTCATGACCTTTGTCTATTTTTAGTGAGGTTATTTGATTTTGCTTATTGAATTAAGTTTCTTATAGATTCTGGATGTTAGACCTTTGTCAGATGCATAGTTTGTGTATATTTTCTCCTATAGGTTGTATGTTTACCATTCTGATAGTTTTTTTGCTGTGCAGAATCTCTAGTTTAATTAGGTCCCACTTGTCAATTTTTGTTTTTGTAGCAATTCCTTTTGAGGACTTAGCCATAAATTATTTGCCCAAGCTGAAATCCAGAATGGTATTTCCTAGTAAAGATGGGAATGATAAACACAGGGGACTACTAGATGGGGAAGAGAGGAGGGAGGGTAAGGGCTGAAAAACACGGCTAAAAACTATTGGATGCTAAGCTGGGTAAAGGGATAAACCATACTCCAAACCTTAGCATCATGCAATATATCTGTGTAACAAATTTGCACATGCACCCCTGAATCCAAAATAAAAGTTGAAATAATAAAAAAAAATTTGAGAAGCATGTTAAAATTCTGGATTCTCAGGGACCATTTCCAAAGATTCCGATGTAGTAGGCATGGAATAGATGCCAGAAATCTGCACTTTTATAAGCACCCAAAACAACTCTGATGCAGGAGAACCTAGGTTTGTAATAGTTTTAATTTGTTCTAGTGTATTAGTGAGGGAGAAAGATTTTTGCATGCAAAATCTCACAAGGATGAGAGAGAGTTGATAACAGAAATGCAAAAGAAAACAACGTCTGTATTAAAAAATCTGTATGTAATCTCTGAAACTAGGCAAAGTGATCCCCTACCCAGTAAGGTCTGAGAAAATCATGGACACACCAAAGTAGCTCCACAACTCACCTCCTTTGCCTTCTGCTGACCTGAACTTGTCCGGTGGAGTCATTCCTCTAGAGCAGATGGAAGTCCATCTTAATTCCTTCTGTTATTAACACAGTCCCGGGCTCTCAGCAGATCAGAAGTGACTTTCTAAATTCCTCTATACCTGGTATTTCTCCCTCCAGACTTTCCCCTTCCTATTTAGCCTACCTGTCTACTGCCAATCTCCTCATATAACTCTTCTGCCTGAGTATCTACAGTCTCTATTCACCAATTCTTTGGTGTGATAGCCAATATTTATTTAAAATTCTTTATGTTATTTTATATGACAAAGCAAATGCATTGTTAAGGCTATCACCTCACTGTCACTCAAGTTAGAGGGCTTTTCCATTTCATCACAAGCTTGATTACTTCCATAGCACCTTGTATGATAACTGTCTTATTCCTGACCACTCACCACTTTACTATATTTAGCTTAGGTTCTATTTAGCAGTTTCTCAAATACCATATTTTTCCAAATTGGAAAAGTACACTTACATTTGTTTGATGTCTTCTACTAGAACTAGAATATCTTTGATTGCACAGTACTTGGTGAACCAAATTGAATTATAGCATGAAGTTAAAACATATAATGATGGAAATAATAACATCAGCACAAAATAAGAAAAACTGAAAGTTAATTGAGAACTTTCTATGCTCTGGGAAGTATGCTAAGAACTTAATTGCACTTTATGTTTTATTTAATCCTCACAACAACCAAAGAAGAAAGTATTCATAGTATCTCCATTTGACAAATGATAAAAGAGAGAGGGACTGGGCATGGTGACTCATGCCTGTAATCCTAGCACTTTGGGAGGCCAAGGCGGATCACCTGAGGTCAGGAGTTTGAGACCAGCCTGGCCAACATGGTGAAAACCCGTCTCTACTAAAAATACAAAAAATTAGCCTGTCATGGTGGCAGACACCTGTAATCCCAGCTACTCAGGAGGCTGAGACAGAAAAATCGCTTGAACCTGGGGGGCAGAGGTTGCAGTGAGCCGAGATCACGCCACTGCACTCCAGCTTGAGCTAAAGAGTGAAACTCTGTCTCAAAACAAAAAACAAAAAACAAAAACAAACAAACAAAAACAGAGAGGACAGGACTTTTCTAAGGTAACAGTGCTTACTGGTAGGAACTTAACTCCCAGAGACAGAGCAGTTAACTGTTCTTCTACCCTGCTTCCATTTGAATAGAGTTATTGGCAATGAGGAGTTTTTCTTTTCTTTAAATCTTTCTCTTAATAAAAGGCTTTCCAAATTTCTTGTTACATTAAAAATAATGAGGAGTGCTTAAGGGTGTAAAATTATAAAATTTGAGTGCTGGTTTTGAAACACCATTCTGCCATTTAATAACTAACATATTTTAGTCACTTAAATCCACTTCATTTACTGGTAAAAAGAAAAAAAAAGATCGTAATATTACCTAACACATAGGGATGTTTTGACAATTAAAGAGGAAACTCCATGTGAAGAGTATAGGTCAGAGGCTGATGCAGTAGGCACTTTAGAAATATTTGCTAACAGGATGATGATGATGATGACGGCAATGATAACGATGACATTCTCCAGAGGTCTTCCTTCTGAAGAAGCAAAAAATTCTAGGTTATAGTCCTTATTCTCTGGGAAAAAAATATTATGAAGACCTTTTATTTCGTATTTACTTTCCCTGTATATTTTGCAAAACTGAGAGCCCTAGGCATCATGACTCCCTGGGATGACTTGCAGAATAAAACTGACTCAGCATCTTCAGAAATGTATGGGCTCGAACTTTCTGAATAGTAAAACATTGGGTTAACTTCTTAAATCAAGATAGATTCACATGTACATGACATTACACAAAGCAAATCCATTCTGAGATGGAGTCTTATAACCTAGGCTGAACTATGTGTACAGTAAATTGAAGGAAACCCTAAAACTGAAAAATGCACTAAATCTACCACCCATCTTCCTATTTTCTTCTATTCGGTATAGCAGTTCTGGTAGGTTTTTATTTTCTCACTGAAGACTGCACTGCTCTTAAATAAACATGATTATAGCCTAGAAGAGCTACAGACTGCTTCAGATGCTAAAAATAAAATAGTTAAAATGGAGAGACTTCAATTTGATGCGGGCTGCTCAACAATTTAACTTCTAATTGTCTTGTGGTTATTCCACAACTAGGAATTGACCATATTCCGTTTAAAGGAGATTGAAGGTCTCAGGAAAAATAAGAAATGAAGTGGAAGTTTTCTTCCCAAATCTTGATCTCTAGAAAAATGAGCAAAAATAGTTATATTTTAACTCTAAAGTAAAAATATGAAATCTTAAGTCACATCTTTGAATCTTCTCTTTTATAAAATAGCTTAGTATTCTTCTAGTTATGGAGATTAAAGCAAACAAGTTGCATATTAGTAATGATGTTTCAACTAAAACATTTGCCTCTTATTGAGAATGACAAAAGCAAATAGTTCTTAATAAAATAAAATTCATCTCAAGTTCTTTTTTAGTTTCCATTTCAATTGTGAAAAATTCTTAATGCCATAGGCATTAACCTGATAATTTTCTAACTTCCTTTTATAGCCTTAGAAACATGCCATTGCTTTATAAAATAAAACAAATTTTGAGTACTTGTGATTCTTTTGGCTTGTGATATTGAATTGAAAATAATGAATCATTTGATAATTCAGTGTGAAGGCAAGTAAATTGTTTTTCATATCGTGGTGAAAAGGCTATTTTAAAAACATTCATGTGAACAGTATAGAATAAATATACACATTTATGAAAAATATAATTATATATATTTATAGTCTCACCACCCCCAGACCTAAATCCATAGTTATTTAGATTTTCATAACATTTAGATATTATTAGCAGCCCAATCCCAAGTACACTGAAATAAAGTCTAGATTATTGGGTGGATAGTGCAAAGTGAATTTAGCAACTGAAGTGAACAATCTAGTTCTCAACCATGATAAAATAGTTCTCCATAACATATTTTACTGACCTCAGTTTCTTTATATGGATTTTTTTCCTCTCCCTACTCCTTACACATTAGTAGTATCTCTTCGGGCTTTATTCTTGTCTGTTTCCTCAACTCTCACTTTACCTGCTTTCTTTGGGCAATTTCATCTTTGCACTTAGTTTTTACTACACTTACACACATTCTAATATTGTGTGTGTGCATTCAATATATATACACCTAAACATATGCACATAGGCATGTTATATATGCGTGGGTGCATAAATATATATATATAGATAGATATATAGATTTGGGGGTGTATGTGTATGTGTGTGTATATATATATATACATATATATATCTTCATATTTATATGTGTGTGTGTATATATGTATATAGTATATATATCTTCATATTTATGTGTGTGTGTATATATACTATATACATATATATACACACACACATAAATATGGAAATACAGAGGTACATAAATGTGAAGACAGAGAGAGCCTTAATGTCATCCCGAGATGATAAACTCTTTTCATTCAGCAGATAGATGTTCAAAGCCTATACATTAAACACTGAACTTGAAATATAATTTTCTAAATTGCTTTTCTTCCTATTATTTTATTTTTTAATTTATGGCACCCATCCAGCCAACAAATTAAAAAAATTAGGATTTAATCAATACTCTTTCTTAATCCTTTCTTCCATCTTCATCCAATCAATTTCTTAATGACTCAAGATTTTAAATTACCTCTTTGTCTTTATTTTATTGTCATATTTCAGGCCTTTGGCATTTTCTTTTGGATTATTGAAATAACCTTGCAATTGCAGTTCTCAGTTCCAATTTTGCCCCCTCTAGATCCAGAATCATTTTCAGCTAAAGTTTTTTTTTTTTTTTTCCTTAAATCCTTACGTGGATACTCATTTCCTATAGAAATCTAAAAATACATCTAGTTTAAAAAGATTAACATATAGATTGTTTTTTGGGCAGCACTACCTTTCTCTAGTCTAATTTCCAACCCACCATTCATTCCTCTATTTTATTTTATTCTCGAAAATACTGAGATAATCCAATACAGCAAACTCGGAAAGTTTCCCTGGCTTCTCTCACACTGTTCCATCAGCCTAGAGTGGCTTTTCACCATTAGTTGCCTAGGTAAGCCCCCCATTTACCCTTCAAAACTATATTCATGCCTGCCTCAGTGAATCACCCTTGTAATCCCAGCACTTGGGAGGCTGAGACAGGAGGATCACTTGAGGTCAGGAGTTCGAGACCAGCCTGGCCAACGTGGTGAAACCCTGTCTCTAATAAAAATATAAAAATTAGCCGGGCTTGGTGGTGCATAACAGTAGTCCCAGCTACTTGGGCGGTTGCGGCAGGAGAATAGCTGGAACCCAGGAGGCAGAGGTTGCAGTGATCCCAGATTGCGCAGCTGCACTCCAGTCTGGGCAACAGAGTGAGATGCTGTCCGCACCTATCCCCCGCCCCCCACAAAAAAAAAAAAAAAAAACTTTATTCAGATTTTACCCTACTTGAGAAGTGTTTGCTGAGTCAGACGGACTTAGTGATGGCAACGATGGGGCATGCAGAGTGGCCACTGCCATCCCACTGACTACAGGGAGGAGGCCCCAGCAGCGGCAGCAGGAGCGCCTGCAGGAACAGTAGAGCCGCAATGGGACCCCTGTGTCCTGCATCCCCCATGCCCCGTGTCCCCGAGGCAGCCAACTGTGCTGCCCCCACACCCTCACGGCTGGGCTGGACCCTCCTCCAGGTCCGGAGCCTCCACTGCTTCAGACCCTGGCCCTGTGTCACCGCTCTGGCCTCCCACCACTGCGGTGAGGGCCTAGGGAGGAGGCAGGCAGGCCCCAAAGCCCGCCCCTGGAAGACCCCAGAGCCCAGGGCCCTGGGGGCTGCTGTGATGTGGCTGGCCCAAGTTGCCCACCGGTGAGGGAGAAGCGTGATCAGGCACAGAGAGGCAGGCAGAGAGGGGTACCGAGGTGGAGCTGGTCCCTGGAAGGTGCAGTGCTTTCACATGGAGTGCAGGGGCCCCTGGACGGCGGAGCTGGGGCCGCGCTTCGGGGACCTGGGGCAGGAAGGGGGAGGGGGACCCAGTTTGGGAACTCGGCCAGCAGCACAACCACCATGCCCACCCCGATGGTGTTCAGTTCTTGTGCCTTGGGAGAAGGCTCTGTGCCGGCTGCCTAGGACTGCCACCCCTCTGAGCCTGACCCTCCTGGCAGCTGGGACCGGGGCCTGCTATCCACTCCCAGAGATACCCTCTGTGGCTAGGCAAGGCTGCAAGCTGGGTGAGGGGGAGTCCCCGGCCTCCCTGAATGCCGGGGCCACAGGAAGAGCTTGTGGAGACTCACCCCTGCCTCAGAGGCCAGCCCAGGCCCAGCAAGAATCTGGAACCCCCACCTCAGGCTGCAAGGGGATATGGCTGGGGCTGCCTGCAGGCTCCATGGAACGGGCAAGAGTCCTGCCTTCCCAGGTGCAGGACCCAGGCGTCTCTGCACTCTGCACTCTTGGGGGGCAGGAAGGAACCCCTTTCCCCTGCAGGCTCAAGGGTGTCTGCTCCCACTGCCTGGTTCTCCCTGCTCCTTGTGCCTGGTCTGATCTCAGAGCAGGGTTGGGGCCAAGCCCAGGTGCTGTCACAACCTGGCCGGTTGCGTATGCATGGGGCAGCACTGACATGCCATAAGGGCACCTCAGCACTGGCCTACAGGTGCCCCTTGGCACAGCAGCCTGGGCACCATAGATGGCAACAGGAGACAGGTTCCTGGGTGGAAGGGGGCGGGTCCCCAGTGAGGCCCCACTTTCAGGCCACAGAGGGCCTGAAAGCTAGGGGCTAGGCTGCCAGTCCTGCTGAGCAGAGTGGGAACTTGTGGTGCCTTTTCTGGGCTCACCCATGGCTGCCATAGACCAATCAGTGCACACTTTCTCCCCTCTGAGGCCCATAATGGCCCCAGGCTCAGCCAGAGCAGAGGAGAGGATGGGATGACCAGCTGCAGAGAGGAACTATCCTCTCCACTGAGAACTGAACACTTGGGAGGGCCTGCCTGCCTAGAGGAACTACCCCCTCTGCTAGGAGCTGAACACTGGTCAGGATACCCTGGCTGTGGAAAAGAGCTACCCCTATGGGTCTCCTATGAGCTATTTTATTGCTCAATAAAGCTCTCCTTCATCTTGCTCTCCCTCCACTTCTCTGCATACCTCATTCTTCCTGGTCATAGGACAAGATCTTGGGACCTGCTGAATGGTGAGGCTAAAAGAGCTATAACACAAACAGGGCTGAAACATGCCCCTTGCTCGCCACATTGTGGGTGAAGAGAAGGAGAGAAGAGCTGTAGCCCTTTGGGGAGCCCAGATCTGGGAGCTCCCTGAGCCAGGGCTGTGACTTCCTCTTTGGGGCCCTGCAGTTTCTGGCATCTCCAAGCTTCCGGGTATCACCGTGTTTCCTGATGCCAGCTGTGGAAGCTCCTTGGGGTGTGTCTGGTCCAGCTGCAGTCTTGCAGAGGGTCAGTGCCCATGCCAGAACCTGGAGCTCCTGACCCCACTGCAGCAGCTGGTGTGTCTCCGCAGTGGCCAGACCCCATGCTCACATACCCCTCACCACTCCACACCTGATTTGCCCTTGGCAGGAATGGGAACCAGGCTGGTAGCATGAGCTAAGCTCAGCCTGTCAGGCCGAGTGGGTGGAATGAGCCCAGTGGGCCTGAGCAAAACTCAGGCAAAGACACCACTGGACACAGAGGTTTCTGGCCAGAAAAGCAACACCCCAAAGATCCCATAACATTAGCATCTCTTTTAGTTCTGATTACATATTGCTGTGTAACAAACTATCCCAAAATTCAGTGGCTTGAAATGACAACCATGTTATTATATTTCATGATTTTGTGGGTCAAGAACTTGACAGGGCTGAAATGGCTGATTCCTTATACAATGCTAGAACATTAGGTGATATTTGGAGGCTGAGCACTGTTAAAGAAAAAAGCTTTAGACATAATAAATTTAACATAATTTATTTGAGTAAATAAATATTCATGAATTGAGCAGCACTTCACACCAGAAGAGGTTCAGAGAGCTCCTCCCAGCAGTGTGAGCTGTGAGCTTTTATAAGAACATGAAAGCGAAGTAAAGAAATCACCTGATTGGCTACAGGCAGGCATCTGCTTAATTATCTGAGCATAGTGTAATGAGGCATTGGCCTTATTTGGGTGTGGGTCTGATCAGTTGGCTGCCTGTAATTGGCTGAAACGTGGCTGTTTGTGTTTAACTGAAACTCAGATATTTGTTACAAAAAATATACTCAAGTTAGGTTTTGATTTGTTTGCTTAACTAAGTTAGGTTAGTTTGTTATGTAGGAACTTAAAGTACAGAGGCAGCCTCTGGCTATTTAACAGCAGGTTTAAGAGTCTAACATGGGTCACTTAAAAGCTGGGCACATTGATGGGGATTGCTGAAAGGCAGGGCTCAGATGGATCCCTCTCTTTCTCCATGTAATCTCAAGGGCTTTCCACATGGTCTTTCCAGGAGGATAATAGGGCTTTGTACATGGCAGCTTAGGGCTCCAGGAGAACAAGGCAGAAACCTACCAGGCTTAAAACTAGACTCTGAATGAAATAGTGAAACTTCTTTTGGACTCAAAGCCACAATCCACCCCAGATTCAAGTAGAGGTAAATAGACCCCACCTTGCAATGTGAGGAGAGTCAAAAGAATTTATGGTCACTTTGAATCCACCACCACATTCTAAATTTTACATAAATGTTGTCTGTACTTACGTTATTACTGTATAATTATTTATTTACATGTCACACTGTGAGCTCTTTGAAGACCAAAAACTTTGCCTTACTCATCTTTGTATTCCAGCACCCAGAACTGTACATAGTTTTGTTGCATTAATCATGTTGCTATTCCTTACTCTTTTGGGACAAATGGCTGCTTCAGAAGACTCCAGTATAATAGCAGGGCCAGGCAGTATTTGTAGAATACCTGGGAGTTTTCTCCAGTTCTACATACTAGTGAGAACTCTTCCATTTTGTTCTGTGATAATTTTTTCTCTAAATGTTTCTTTTAGGGACTATAGCCAGTAATATCTTTCCTGTCATCTTCTTCCCAATGACTCCAGGAAAAAATGTTGGAAAGGCAAGGTGAGAGATTAGATTCTTCACCTTTTGTTACTGATTAGCAAAATAGAGCCTGGAAATCAGTAGAGAAAGGACGTTTTTAACAACAGGCAAATGAGGAGCTAGCTTTAAAAGAAAACAAATCTCGTAACTTAAATATAATACATTTTGGAAGAAAAACTGGTTGATGGATAATTCATCACTCAGAAATTGCCAGATGATATGTGTGGGTTGACGGATATTCTTTTACTTCATATATTAACTCTAACCTTGCTCAAAGCATTTAAATTCCTGCTTCCTCATCCATAAATTATACATATATATTAATCTAAAAGGTAATTATAGTTTTTATGTTCCCATGGCTAATAGTAGAGAAACACACTCTAGTTTTAGAAGACATTTTCAAAATAGTCAAGGATGCTTTTGATTGTAGATTAAATGACTATCCCCCAGTCGCTACCTCCTTCATTTCAACATAAAGATACTATTTAGTACTGAAAATTAGACAGAATTTTTTCTACTAAAACTAATTTCTTATTTCCCAAGCTTGATTAACCATAAGTTTTACCTTAAAATATAAATTCATAAGGAAATCTCCAGAGGGAGAAACCTAAGAATTATCCAAGGGTGATTCTTATAATCAGGCAAATTTCAAAAACAGTCATAAAACCCATTACCCCTGAGTTAATCTAAGAAAATTGCTAAGTTATTTAGTTAGAAAAAAATTCTAGATTATTGAATTTAGAAAGAAGAATTTCTAAATTTTTAAGAAATTGTTCTGAAATATTTTTCACAAGGAGAATCAGACTGATTTGAAGAAATAATCAAATGCGTTTATTTCTCATGAGAATTTAACATATATGGAAAAGGGCTGAAGAGGTCGTCTCCATCCCTCGTGTTATGAACTAAATGCTTGTGCCTCCGATTCATATTTTGAAGTCCTAACCCCAAATAAGATGGCTGGCCTTTAGAAAGGAATCAAATTTAAATGAGGGTATGAGACTGTGGCCCCATGACAGGATTACTGTCCTCATGAGAGGAGGAAGAGACACCAGAGCTCCCTATTTTTCCAACATGTGAGGACACTGCAAAAAGATGGCCGTGTGCAAGACAGGAAGTTGCCTTCACAACAAACAGAATCTGCTGGCACCTGCATCTTGGACTTTACTGCCTCCAGAACTGTCTCCTGTTTAACCACCCAGTCTATGGTATTTTGTTATATCAGCTAAGCTGACATTTATTTATAGATAATAAAACTCAGGCCCAGTTTTTTCTATTTCTATTATTTTTATTATTATTAAAACTCCTTAAATAGACTTCTTTACAAGGGGGAAATCATCACTAATCCATCACACCCGTCCATATTTCTACATAGATACCTTTTATCTACTTATATTATTCCTGCATACTGATTTATGTTTAAGTCCCAATCCATGCCTCCAAAATTTTGATTCAGCACACAATAAAAACACTGAGAATCTTTGGGAGAATAGTTGTGGTGATCACAGTGAGGAGTAGTTAGGGGGTAAGTCTTGTTTTGGGGGCTGGACTATAGAAAATGATTGAGTATATCTAATTCAGTTAAATGTATTTGTAAAAGCTGTACATTTTTTTTCAGTTAGAGAAGAATTTGTTTTACTAATGATTCCTTCAAGTGCACATCTAGTTACAGTATCTACCTAAATCATCCTTTCAGTGATCATTGATTTTGATGTTTCCAAGCATAGGATTAACCACAGTAGTTTTTTTTTTAAATCTCCCTTTGTATCCAATAAAAAGAATATTTATATACTTCAAAATAGAATCCTTCTTGAAAAGTAAAAAGGGAGGTTGTTCATTTTCTTTTTCCAATTACATCAGCATTCCCTAAATGAAAGTAATTTTCCTCTAGGAAACAAAATCAGCGCTCAGAAAAAAATATGGTTATAGGATGTACTCAGAAAAAAAATATGGTTATAGGATGAGGTCACCAATAATAAAATGTTGGTAAAGAACAATGCTTGCTATTCCAGATCACATCAGATAAAATATTTGTGGGCATTATATAATTTACATGCTATGAGTTATGTAAAAGACTCTGGGCTTGGAGACATCCGGATTTGAATGCTTCTCTAATCTGTCTGTTATGAGAACCTAGGCATGTTATTTTTATCTTTCTGAGTCTCATAATTCTCATCTGTAAAATAAGCCTGATAAAAATTTTATCCATCTCCTGAGATCACCATGATAATTAGATGAGTTATTGCACACTTTATATGTAGAACTGTGCCTGGCATATGATAAATGCTCAAGAAATGCGAGTGATTTGTGATTATTTATTGCAAGAATGGAGATAACCCAAACCTTTGCATTTACATTGCTATATTAGCTTTTGCTACCATAGAGAGTCAACTAAACTTTGTAATTCAATTTTCAAAACACTGTTAATGTATTTGGTTTTAACATAAGAAGTCAATTGCCTACTGAATATAAATGGAGTACTCCTGAACATTTCTTAGCAATTGACCATCTCTGTGATCCACTAAAGGTCACTGATTTTTCCCTTTGTCTCACCTTCTATGATGGCCACATGCAAGTTCAGGGGTTGATGTCATATAACCCTTTTCGGTTTTTTGTTTTTTTTTTTAAGGAGAGTTCAGGGATTGGTAGAAAGGCACAACAGAGTTGGGCATACAAGTCGAAATCAGGAGACTTAACCACCTATATGACTGGGGTCAATCCACGTATCCATTCTATACACAATGTCCAGAGCTCACCATTTTGAGCTGCCAGGTATTACTTTGGCATCCCCTAATTCTGTCATTAGTGCTGTCATTTCCTTACACCCAGACTTTAAAATCTCATGCCTTCATCTTATTAAATGTCAAATAAAGACATATATATATATATATTTTTTTAAATCCCTCATACACATTCTTAACACTCACTCCATGTTGATTCTCATTTCGGCCATCATCTTTGGCATGGGGTTTGTGGCAAAAGTGTTTACAGCTATTTAAACTATGTCTGATCTCTTCCCACTCTAATGCATCCCACACCTGCTACTGGTTCAATCTCCATAAAGCTTAGCTACATGGCTTCAACTTGGCTTTTCACTCTTCACCCCAATATTTGCCATCTATATCTTACCATTTTAGTCCAACAAATCTGATCATTCACTGTTCTCCAGAAATGTTTTGAGTATTCCCCATCTATTACCTTTGCTTTTGCCATTGCCTTGAATCTCTAATGCATGCCTCATGTCATTTTTGTATTCATAAGATATTTCAGATATTCCTGTCTTCTATAAAGCCTGATGGATCCCCCAAAATCTCTCGTCTCTTTGATCCTACATAACACTTAGTCACACTCTCCTGCTCTTTCTCTTTTTTGATGTGGAAAACACAGGCTTTAGTATCAAATAAACCTCAGTGCACTTACTATAGGACATTGGGCAAGTATTGTGACTCACAGAATCATAGATTTATCTATATAATAGGGATGGTATAACAGCAATATTTACCTTGGAGAGTTATTATGAGAGTAAAATGCAGCAAAGCTTATAAAAAGACCAGTCCAAAATTGAAACAAGGATGGTTAACTATTATTTTACTCATATTAAATGAAATATAAAGTATATAATAAGACATGCCTTATAAATGGCAGAGGCTCGATAATTGTCCACTTAGATTTAAAATAAAAAATATCACTTAAAAAATTTTCTTCCACCATTAGTCAGACCACCTACTACTGCCCTAAGAATGACTACATTGTCCAGTCTTAAAGAGGCTTTTCTGCACAAATAACCAAGAGATGTCTGTTACTATGAACCTACCATAGTAACAAACAAATTTAAAAGTAGCTGAAAAATTAGAGCAGGAAATAAGTACCCAAAGCCTGCCAACTGTCAGCAAAATGCTAACCTGCTTGAATATTTTCTTGGTTTCTGTTTTAAAAACATGAGGGCTGAAGTACTAAAATTTGTGATCCAAAACTAAACATAGTAAGACACAAATAACAGTGTAAATGTTTTGGTTGTGTAACCCATCCTACTTTGGTTGATGGAACTTGGAGAAACAGATGGTGATGTCCATGACTGTTCGATCATTGACACATCCTGTATTATGCAAGTATGGAACTGGGTAGTATAAAAGGCTGCTCTCATTAGGAAAGTTTGACCTGTGTGCTATTTATGGCTCAGAATTTGATGTTACCATAGCAAATGAAATGGAGTTCAAGAGAGACAATATTCCTTAACCTAAGTACATTACCAACAAAACTAATTCTAAGATCATTACCTTTCTATGAGGCCTGCAGTCAACATTCCAAACCCTAGACAGTCAATAAACAGAAAAGAGAATTTGGCACAAGCAGTTGAGAAGAGGAATCCATTTAGTTTCACAATGGGGCTGGCCCTAAAAAGGACTAGGAAAATTCCAGTTGAGGATTTACCTAGTAGATCTTCCCTCACGTTTGGTCCTAACATGTTCATCTTTGATTTCTTAGTTGAATTGTTTCCCCTGTGACCTTCTATTCTATTCATTCTCTTGCTTCCTTGCCTCTTTACTTCATGATGAGGACAACTCTTTCTATAATGAGCATTCAGCATCAGTCAATAGCTAAGGCTTAGCTATTGAGAATAACTCAATAGGTTTTAGTTGTAATATACTTCAGTAAATAATTTATTATATCATTACATAATCATTAGATAATACTCAATGCATTCTAATTAGTAATCTTTTATAGAAAATGTATTCAGACATACAACATAACTGAATTCTTACTTCCCTTCTATTTTTTCCTGTCTTTTAGATTTCCACATCTATAAAATGGAAATGATAGTAGTAAACTCTTTTGAGAATTTCTTAGAAGATTAAATAAGAAAATTCATGCACAGTTCCTGATACCTCATAACTGGCCCATAAATTTTAAGACATTGCCTGTCTCATTATGTCAGTCAGCAAATATTTTTTGAAAATCTATTTTGCATGAGGTCTAGAGATGACAGAACTGTATTCATTGCCCTAAAGAGAATCTCAAGCTAAAATGAGTTACATGATAATTCACAAAACAAGATCAAACTCATCACTATGAGAGCTTTGAGGGGAATCATCTAAGTCAGTCAGGGATTGAGGAGGAAGAAGGTGTCAGGAAACCTGCACAGAGGAGGCAACTCATTAGGGACGTCGCGAAGGATTTCATAAATAAAAAAGAGGTTTGGCAATAAAAATGGTGAAGGAAAACACTGGAAGGGCCCAGAGATCAGAGAAAGACTAGAGTGTCTGAGAGATTAAAAGGGGCTCTGCAAAACAATTTAGACTTAGGGGTGTTGGGGAGAAATAAGGCTGGCCATTTGCCCCAGTCATGATGGGGGAGAGATTTGTATGACAGAGTGAGAAGGTTGGATTTCATCCTGAAGGAAAGGGGGAAGCGAAGGCCTAGAAATATTAAAAGAAGGCTGAGGAATGACAGGATCATACAAAAAGGAGAGGCAAGTTAGAAAGCCATTGCAACAGCTCGTGTTAAAAGAGGTGAGCCGGCAAAGAGAGCAAAAAGGAAGGTTCAGACTGAGTGTTCTGTGGAAGTCCTTTGTTTTTTACTGAATCGACATGTTCTTATTTCTAGGTTTAGAAATTTGTTAATGTTTTGTTCAATGAGGTTACAGATTTCTAAAATGTGTTTCTTTAGGCTTTCACACTTTATTCTCTTCTCAGTGAGAACCTGAAAAATAGTGTGAATAACTTGAAAAGCTACTAAGGTGGTTGGATTAAAAAAATAGTGCAGACAAAAATAATAAGGAAAATTGGCTACACTCTATTTTCTGTTTGCTTTTTCTCAGTCACATTGCCCTGCATTTAAATGTCTCAAATACAGTATTAATTCCCTGCAAGGTAAGTACTAAGGAGGCAGGTAGTAACACTCATTTTTGCTCAGTAGAGACTGTCCCTGAGAAAGGTCTGGAATTTGCCCAAGTCTATTTACCTAATTAGAGATGGAGTTGGGCTGTCACACCTGCTGTAACACAGAGGTTTTTCAAAATAAAGATCACATCAGTAGGAATGTTTTTCTGGGAAGAGCAGCTTGACTTCTTCAGGAAAAGAATGAGGGTAGTGATTCATTTCCAATGCCAGAGACATTATAGAGACATTATGCAGAATATGTCCAAGTCTCAGAATCTTGGTCTGCACGTGCACACACACACACACACACACACACACACACACTCTCTCTCTCTCTCTCTTTCTCTCTTACCCTTCATGATAGCTGGGGTAAAACATCTTTCAAATGGAGTAGAGCGATAGGGAGGTAAATTTCACTTTCTACCAAATATAGCATAGGAACTGTCTTGAATTTTTTCAGTGGCACTTTCCCTAAGTCAAGTATGGGTATCTTCTCCACACTTTTCACTCCTATCTCTGCATTTGTCTCCTAAGGAAAGTGAATGAAATTACCCACAGAATATGGGAAACAGGCCAATGAATCCCTTGATAATTGGGTTTTCACTGCAGGAGAAAGCTGAAAAGGTATTCTAGCAACAGATCACACAAAGAAAAATGAGGCAGTAGAGATAAGGGAGTTAGTTTGATCAAAACATAAAAAGAACAGCAAATTCCAAGTAAGACCAAAGTTTATCTTGGGCTTTTACAGGTAAGGGCTGTAACACTAGTTCTTGCTTCTTTCTATTCAATTTATTTTCCAAATATATACTGCCTTATGCTTGAATAAGTTGTTAAACTATTTTGTTTCTAATCTTTGGGATACTCTTGATAACATTTACAAACAGGTTAGATAATGTATTTCATGTCCTACATTTCTGAATTTTGATCCTTGTCCTGTTGATCTCCTAGTATGCCTTCTTTTTTACTTCGACTTAACATAGAAGACTAGCAACAATATGCCAGAATTTATTTCCCAGTGATAGCTTTTAGTGGATTAAGATAATATTTGTATCCCATCAAGGCAAAGAATACTGTCATCACTCTGAACTTTCAAGCAGTTCTTCAAGGTTTATACATTTTATCTCATTCTTTTTTTTCCCCCCCTAAAGCAGCTCAGTAGAGATGTAAGAACAGGTCTAATCGAGATGGGAAAACACAAATAAAGATAAGTCAAATAACTTGCCAATCAATAAGTATAGTACTATGTCCTTTAGAATTGCATAGCAAGGCTCTGAGTGTCTGCTAGCAGGTCAATAAAATTCAGAACAATTAATAATTAAATGTGAGGTGAGGGGAGGTAAAAATTAAACACTTGCAATTTCATAAACAAAACAGTTGACGAAATTTTTAGTGTTTGTAGAGCGGTAATAGTGAGATTTAACTGATTTTTATGTTACCTTTTATGAAGATTGGAGGGTGCATAAATATGGCATGTGCTAAAGATCTAGCATTAGATCCTCTGCTTCTTTCTAGTTAGATACAATGCTTTTACCTTTGGAATAATTTTGCTATTTAGATAGGAAAAAGATGCAGTTAAGTTTATCTTATAGTATCTTTACCATCTATAAATCATTATTATTTTATAGAAATGAATCAAAAAAAGTTTTAAGGTTTTTGTGACTATTTAAAGCAAATAAATTTATACTGAAATTTCATTTACTTTTTTTTACTGTTGTTAATTGAGTTAATCTTTAGTCGAGTTGAGATTATATTGAATTTTAAAATATAAAGTAATGCAGATTAAACACTAAGCATGGAATTCTGGAAGTCAATCATTGCCTTCATTTGCCACAAACTCCTTTCACATCCTTGGCTTCTCCAAGACAGTCTTAACAATAACTAAAGAGCTAAAGGAAGTAATAGCTATTAAAAAACAGAGTTAGCATGGTGTGGAAATTAGACTAATTAATTCATTATTCAAGTAAAACTTTTTATAACTACTATGCATGAACCAAATTTTAATACTTTGCTAACTGTAATTTTTCCCCCCAATGACATGCAAATAAAACATTTTTCTCCTTTCCCCAACATCCCCTAACATTTGTGTTCTGTTCCTTTAAACAGTGTCAAGATGCATTAAATAAATACAAAGTTAGCCTGATGAAGAACAAACTTATTTTCATTCTAAAAAAGGCATCACTTGCTCAGTTGCTCTGTCATGCCTGAGGACGTTGTTATCGCTCATATCTTTTAAACACACAGCATCCCTTTCTTCCTTCTTATCCAGGCTGTCACCAAATCCTTTTACTTCTTGCCCAACAGTCTCTTAACTCTATCTCTTCTTTGGTCTCTTTTGCCAAATACCATATGCTGATTAGGCCTTCTGTTAATGTTTTCTTTTGTTTATTTTAAACCTCTTGATTCCTCTCTCCCTGATTGCCACCTCACTGCTAGAATTATCTTTTGTTGTTGGGATTTCCATTAAAGCATTTTCTTAGAAATTTTCCTTTCTAAACAAAGTAAAAACAACTGTTTAAAAATCACTCTGCTGTTCCCAGGAAGCAGGAATAGATATGTACATTTGGCCTCTCATATGTCATCTTATTCATTTCCCAGGGAGGCTGTTATATATTTTTAAAATGCATGTATTAGAATTAAAAATGCATAATATTAATGTTGCTTGTGTTTACTGGTTGCCTACTATACACCAGTCGCTTTATGTACATAACATTACTTACCTGCAACAACTGTTCAGGTAATAAGCATTACCCCCATTTTTCAACTGAGGGAACTGAACACAGATAATTTTAGTTACCTGCATCTCGTTCCGCCTAAAACTGCCTCCCATTAATAACAACTCGTCTTTTATCTGTACCTTGCTAACTTCTTTCTTCGGTTTGTAGTGGGATAAAACTCATTGTACTAACTCCAATTTCCACCCAAGTTTTCCTAACAGAACTGAGCTGACCTGGAATATTTCCTAGCTCCAGTGATCTTTGAGACCCCCTGCAGCAAAGCTCTGGGTTTGGACTATGGGGAAATGACCACTGTCTTAGCAAGACATTAAAGGGGGATTTTTTTTCTACTTCCTGTTAGTACACATTTATTGTTCCCTTAAATTTAGAGGTGGGGATCGGACTTAAGATAAAGACGTTTTTGAAAGAAAGCAGTGAAGAATTTAAGATGTCTGAAAAGGCAGGTCTAGAGACTTCCCAAGACAAGAAAGGAATTAACTGTGCCCCCTAGAAATGGCAGTGGTTTAAGAATAGCAAAGCCTTGAAAGTGGTTTAGAAAATTCCCAAAGGTCTCCTCACTTCCTTAGATTTCCTATCTAAAATTCTTCCCTTTTTTTCCTTTTCATCCTTATTTATCAATTTGACTATTTATTGAGCCCAATGATAGGCTTTAATTTTCTATTAATCTGTACAGTCATTACCTGAGTTTGATGTTATTTCCATTTTTAATATGTGTAATAAATAAGTCTTAGAGAGGTTTTGTGATTTGCCTAAGACCACTTGTTAGTACTAGGTAAATAAGGAGAATTTGAACACAAATCTCTCTGTCCTCAAAAGGTAAGGCTCTTAACCATCACCCTAAATTGCTTTTTCTAAAGGTTTCTATGCATCTACTGTGTAGCACTAAGAATGAGAGGCCAAATAATTAGAAGTTATCCCTGACCACAAAAAATTTATACATGAAGAAAGGAAGTGGGCAAGAAAGGAAATGATAGTATGTGGTAAAGAGTTATTGTAGAAAAATTAGCCCAGGGTTCTAACTCTATTGGATTATTATAAAAGGTATTTTTTTTTTGTCTTGTGCCCTGCCACCAACCCCATTCCCCAAGAGTAGATCAGCCAAAGCTTTCTTCTTCAGAAGGATATCTAGAAAAAATTCACACACATAGGCAAAACATGAGCAGGAGGTAAGAGTAAGAGGCGATGCTGAAAGAAAAGTGGAGAAAGACATGAAAATATACTAAACAGTTACCTTAAAATATGTTAAATAAGAATTGTAAAAAAGCAAAAGGCCGTAATATAGTAAGCTTAAAAGAGCAAGATGTAGAATGATATGTTTTCAACTATTATTCTCTTTCCAGAAAAATAAATAAATAAAACCTCCTTCTATGACATGAATGCTAGTTTATGTGTATATAAGGAAGGAGAGGAGAATACATACCACTGGTTATCACAAGGGACCCTGACTGGAAGAGGGGAGTTTGTCAAAGATTAGTGTTGTGTTTATGCATCTCTGCATGAATTATTTAATACACCACACCAAGCATCATTTCCTTTTGTAATCTAAAAGACATCAAAATGGAGTAATGTGGAAGTTATTTTTTTTATTATTATTAAAGTTTTAGGGTACATGTGCACAATGTGCAGGTTAGTTACATATGTATACATGTGCCATGCTGGTGTGCTGCACCCATCAACTCGTCATTTAGCATTAGGTATATCTCCTAATGCCATCCCTCCCACCTCCCCCCACCCCACAACAGTCCCCAGAGTGTGATGTTCCCCTTCCTGTGTCCATGTGTTCTCATTGTTCAATTCCCACCTATGAGTGAGAACATGCGGTGTTTGGTTTTTTGTCCTTGCGATAGTTTACTTAGAATGATGATTTCCAGTTTCATCCATGTCCCTACAAAGGACATGAACTCATCATTTTTTATGGCTGCATAGTATTCCATGGTGGCTATGTGCCACATTTTCTTAATCCAGTCTATCATTGTTGGACATTCGGATTGGTTCCAAGTCTTTGCTATTGTGAATAGTGCCGCAATAAACATAAGTGTGCATGTGTCTTTATAGCAGCATGATGTATAGTCCTTTGGGTATATACCCAGTAATGGGATGGCTGGGTCAAATGGTATTTCTAGTTCTAGATCCCTGAGGAATCGCCACACTGACTTCCACAATGGTTGAACTAGTTTACAGTCCCACCAACAGTGTAAAAGTGTTCCTATTTCTCCACATCCTCTCCAGCACCTGTTGTTTCCTGACTTTTTAATGATCGCCATTCTAACTGGTGTGAGATGGTATCTCATTGTGGTTTTGATTTGCATTTCTCTGATGGCCAGTGATGGTGAGCATTTTTTCATGTGTTTTTTGGCTGCATAAATGTCTTCTTTTGAGAAGTGTCTGTTCATGTCCTTCACCCACTTTTTGATGGGGTTGTTTGTTTTTTCTTTGTAAATTTGTTTGAGTTCATTGTAGATTCTGGATATTAGCCCTTTGTCAGATGAGTAGGGTGCGAAAATTTTCTCCCATTTTGTAGGTTGCCTGTTCACTCTGATGGTAGTTTCTTTCACTGTGCAGAAGCTCTTTAGTTTAATTAGATTCCATTTGTCAATTTTGGCTTTTGTTGCCATTGCTTTTGGTGTTTTAGACATGAAGTCCTTGCCCATGACTATGTCCTGAATGGTAACACCTAGGTTTTCTTCTAGGGTTTTTATGGTTTTAGGTCTAACGTTTAAGTCTTTAATCCATCTTGAATTAATTTTTGTATCAGGTGGAAGGAAGGGATCCAGTTTCAGCTTTCTACATATGGCTAGCCAGTTTTCCCAGCACCATTTATTAAATAGGGAATCCTTTCCCCATTGCTTGTTTTTCTCAGGTTTGTCAAAGATCAGATAGTTGTAGATAGGCGGCGTTATTTCTGAGGGCTCTGTTCTGTTCCATTGATCTACATCTCTGTTTTGGTACCAGTACCATGCTGTTTTGGTTACTATAGCCTTGTATAGTTTGAAGTCAGGTAGCGTGATGCCTCCAGCTTTGTTCTTTTGGCTTAGGATTGACTTGGCGATGTGGGCTCTTTTTTGGTTCCATATGAACTTTAAAGTAGTTTTTTTCCAATTCTGTGAAGAAAGTCCTTGGTAGCTTGATGGGGATGGCATTGAATCTATAAATTACCTTGGGCAGTATGGCCATTTTCACGATATTGATTCTTCCTACCCAAGAGCATGGAATGTTCTTCCATTTGTTTATATCCTCTTTTATTTCATTGAGCAGTGGTTTGTAGTTCTCCTTGAAGAGGTCCTTCACATCCCTTGTAAGTTGGGTTCCTAGGTATTTTATTCTCTTTGAAGCAATTGTGAATGGGAGTTCACTCATGATTTGGCTCTCTGTTTGTCTGTTATTGGTGTATAAGAATGCTTGTGATTTTTGTACATTGATTTTGTATCCTGAGACTTTGCTAAGTTGCTTATCAGCTTAAGGAGATTTTGGGCTGAGACAATGGGGTTTTCTAGATATACAATCATATCGTCTGCAAACAGGGACAATTTGACTTCCTCTTTTCCTAATTGAATACCCTTTATCTCCTTCTCCTGCCTAATTGCCCTGGCCAGAACTTCCAACACTATGTTGAATAGGAGTGGTGAAAGAGGGCATCCCTGTCTTGTGCCAGTTTTCAAAGGGAATGCTTCCAGTTTTTGCCCATTCAGTATGATATTGGCTGTGGGTTTGTCATAGATAGCTCTTATTATTTTGAGATACGTCCCATCAATACCTAATTTATTGAGAGTTTTTAGCATGAAGGGTTGTTGAATTTTGTCAAAGACCTTTTCTGCATCTATTGAGATAATCATGTGGTTTTTGTCTTTGGTTCTGTTTATATGCTTGATTACATTTATTGATTTGCATATATTGAACCAGCCTTGCATCCCAGAGATGAAGCCCACTTGATCATGGTGGGTAAGCTTTTTGACGTGCTGCTGGATCCCGTTCCCAGTATTTTACTGAGGATTTTTGCATCAATGTTCATCAAGGATATTGGTCTAAAATTCTCTTTTTGGGTTGTGTCTCTGCCCAGCTTTGGTATCAGGATGATGCTGGCCTCATAAAATGAGTTAGGGAGGATTCCCTCTTTTTCTATTGATTGGAATAGTTTCAGAAGGAATAGTACCAGTTCCTCCTTGTACCTCTGGTAGAATTCGGCTGTGAATCCATCTGGTCCTGGACTCTTTTTGGTTGGTAAGCTGTTGATTATTGCCACAATTTCAGAGCCTGTTAATGGTCTATTCAGAGATTCAACGTCTTCCTGATTTAGTCTTGGGAGAGTGTATGTGTCAAGGAATTTATCCATTTCTTCTAGATTTTCTAGTTTATTTGCGTAGAGGTATTTGTAGTATTCTCTGATGGTAGTTTGTATTTTTGTGTGATCAGTTGTGATATCCCCTTTATCATATTTTATTGCATCTATTTGATTCTTCTCTCTTTTTTTCTTTATTAGTCTTGCTAGCGGTCTATCAATTTTGTTGATCCTTTCAAAAAACCAGCTCCTGGATTCATTAATTTTTGGAAGGGTTTTTTGTGTCTCTATTTCCTTCAGTTCTGCTCTGATTTTAGTTATTTCTTGCCTTCTGCTAGCTTTTGAATGTGTTTGCTCTTGCTTTTCTAGTTCTTTTAATTGTGATGTTAGGGTGTCAATTTTGGATCTTTCCTGCTTTCTCTTGTGGGCATTTAGTGCTATAAATTTCCTTCTACACACTGCTTTGAATGTGTCCCAGAGATTCTGGTGTGTTGTGTCTTTGTTCTCACTGGTTTCAAAGAACATCTTTATTTCTGCCTTCATTTTGTTATGTACCCAGTAGTCATTCAGGAGCAGGTTGTTCAGTTTCCATGTAGTTGAGTGGTTTTGAGTGAGTTTCTTAATCCTGAGTTCTAGTTTGATTGCACTATGGTCTGAGAGACAGTTTGTTATAATTTCTGTTCTTTTTCGTTTGCTGAGGAGAGCTTTACTTCCAAGTATGTGGTCAATTTTGGAATAGGTGTGGTGTGGTGCTGAAAAAAATGTATATTCTGTTGATTTGGGGTGGAGAGTTCTGTAGATGCCTATTAGGTCCACTTGGTGCAGAGCTGAGTTCAATTCCTGGGTATCCTTGTTAACTTTCTGTCTCGTTGATCTGTCAAATGTTGACAGTGGGGTGTTAAAGTCTCCCATTATTATTGTGTGGGAGTCTAAGTCTCTTTGTAGGTCACTCAGGACTTGCTTTATGAATCTGGGTGCTCCTGTATTGGGTGCATATATATTTAGGATAGTTAGCTCTTCTTGTTGAATTGATCCCTTTACCATTATGTAATGGCCTTCTTTGTCTCTTTTGATCTTTGTTGGTTTAAAGTCTGTTTTATCAGAGACTAGGATCGCAACCCCAGCCTTTTTTTGTTTTCCATTTGCTTGGTAGATCTTCCTCCATCCTTTTATTTTGAGCCTATGTGTGTCTCTGCATGTGAGATGGGTTTCCTGAATAGAGCACACTGATGGGTCTTGACTCTTTATCCAATTTGCCAGTCTGTGTCTTTTAATTGGAGCACTTAGTCCATTTACATTTAAAGTTAATATTGTTATGTGTGAATTTGATGCTGTCATTTTGATGTTAGCTGGTTATTTTGCTCGTTAGTCAATGCTGTTTCTTTCTAGTCTCGATGGTCTTTACATTTTGGCATGATTTTGCAGCAGCTGGTACCGGTTGTTCCTTTCCATGTTTAGTGCTTCCTTCAGGAGCTCTTTTAGGGCAGGCCTGGTGGTGATAAAATCTCTCAGCATTTGCTTGTCTGTAAAGGATTTTATTTCTCCTTCACTTATGAAGCTTAGTTTGGCTGGATATGAAATTCTGAGTTGAAAATTCTTTTCTTTAAGAATGTTGAATATTGGCCCCCACTCTCTTCTGGCTTGTAGAGTTTCTGCTGAGAGATCCACTGTTAGTCTGATGGGCTTCCCTTTGTGGGTAACCCGACCTTTCTCTCAGACTACCCTTAACATTTTTTCCTTCATTTCAACTTTGGTGAATCTGACAATTATGTGTCTGGGAGTTGCTCTTCTCGAGGAGTATCTTTATGGCATTCTCTGTATTTCCTGAATCTGAACGTTGGCCTGCCTTGCTAGATTGGGGAAGTTCTCCTGGATAATATCCTGCAGAGTGTTTTCCAACTTGGTTCCATTCTCCCCGTCACTTTCAGTTACACCAATCAGACGTAGATTTGGTCTTTTCACATAGTCCCATATTTCTTGGAGGCTTTGTTCATTTCTTTTTATTCTTTTTTCTCTAAACTTCCCTTCTCACTTCATTTCATTCATTTCATCTTCCATCACTGATACCCTTTCTTCCAGTTGATCGCATCGGCTCCTGAGGCTTCTGCATTCTTCAGGTAGTTCTCGAGCCTTGGCTTTCAGCTCCATCAGCTCCTTTAAGCACTTCTCTGTATTGGTTATTCTAGTTATACATTCGTCTAAATTTTTTTCAAAGTTTTCAACTTCTTTGCCTTTGGTTTGAATTTGCTCCTGTAGCTCGGAGTAGTTTGATTGTCTGAAGGCTTCTTCTCTCAACTCATTAGAGTCATTCTCTGTCCAGCTTTGTTCTGTTGCTGGTGAGGAGCTGTGTTCCTTTGGAGGAGGAGAGGCACTCTGCTTTTTTAGAGTTTCCAGTTTTTCTGCTCTGTTTTTTCCCCATCTTTGTGGTTTTATCTACTTTTGGTCTTTGATGATGGTGATATACAGATGGGTTTTTGGTGTGGATGTCCTTTCTGTTTGTTAGTTTTCCTTCTAACGGACAGGACCCTCAGCTGCAGGTTTGTTGGAATTTGCTAGCGGTCCACTCCAGACACTGTTTGCCTGGGTATCAGCAGCGGTGGCTGCAGAACAGCGCATTTTCATGAACAGTGAATGCTGCTGTCTGATTGTTCCTCTGGAAGTTTTGTCTCAGAGGAGTACCTAGCCGTGTGAGGTGTCAGTCTGCCCCTACTGGGAGGTGCCTCCCAGTTAGGCTGCTCGGGGGTCAGGGGTCAGGGACCCACTTGAGGAGGCAGTCTGCTGGTTCTCAGATCTCCAGCTGCATGCCGGGAGAACCACTGCTCTCTTCAAAGCTGTCAGACAAGGACATTTAAGTCTGCAGAGGTTACTGCTGTCTTTTTGTTTGTCTGTGCCCTGTCCCCAGAAGTGGAGCCTACAGAGGCAGGCAGGCCTCCTTGAGCTGTGGTGGGCTCCACCCAGTTCGAGCTTCCCAGCTGCTTTGTTTACCTAAGCAAGCCTGGGCAATGGCAGGCGCCCCTCCCCCAGCCTAGCTGCGGCCTTGCAGTTTGATCTCAGACTGCTGTGCTAGCAATCAGCGAGACTCCGTGGGCGTAGGACCTTCCGAGCCAGGTGTGGGATATAATCTCCTGGTGTGCCGTTTTTTAAGCCTGTCGGAAAAGTGCAGTATTAGGGTGGGAGTGACCCGATTTTCCAGGTGCCGTCTGTCACCCATTTCTTTGACTAGGAAAGGGAACTGCCTGACCCCTTGCATTTCCCGAGTGAGGCAATGCCTCGCCCTGCTTCGGCTCATGCACGGTGCGCTGCACCCACTGTCCTGCGCCCACTGCCTGGCACTCCCTAATGAGGCGAAGCTGGTACCTCAGATGGAAATGCAGAAATCACCTGTCTTCTGCATCACTCACGCTGGGAGCTGTGGACTGGAGCTGTTCCTATTCGGCCATCTTGGCTCCTCCCCCCAGAAGTTATTTTTAAAAGTGAAATAAACTCTACTGTATCAGATTCTAAGACTGGTTTAAGAATCAAAGATGGGGTCATAAGAAATTTCAAATATGCGTGTTCATTTATAAGGACAATTTAGACTACAAGTGGGATTGTTTTAGAACGTTCTCTTGATTATTATTTAAGGAGACAGGAAATAGCAAAAAACAAAGAATAAATAATGTTTATTGAGTATACTTGATTAAGTGCTGGGCCTTGTGTTCAGAATGTTATAAAATGATCGTACACACGATAGTCTTATCACTATTATCAACATCTTTAGAAGGTTGATGTTATTATCTCCATTTTACAGGTAAGAAAATTGAGAATCAGAGATTCCTATATCTTGCCCAAGGTTAGACAATCAGTAGCACAGCCAGGAGTCAAACCTAACTAACCCTGTGGGACATGAAACTCATGTTTTTTTCTTTGTACCACTATGGCTGGAGCTCTACCATATACATTTATGAGATTAAAACACTGAATTGGCCAGGTGCATTGGCTCACGCCTGTAATCACAACACTTTGGGAGGCCGAGGTGGGCAGATCACCTGAGGTCAGGAGTTCAGGACCAGCCTGGCCAACATGGCAAAACTCCATCTGTACTAAAAATACAATAATCAGCCGGGTATGGTGGCAAGTGCCTGTAATCCCAGCTACTGGGGAGGCTGAGGCAGGAGAATATCTTGAACTGGGGAGGCAGATATTGCAGTGAGCCGAGATCATGGCATTGCACTCCAGCCTGGGTGACAAGAGTGAAACTCTGTCTCAAAAAAAAAAAAAAAAAAAAAGAAAGAAAGAAAGAAAGAAAGAAAAGAAAAAGAGAAAAACTATTATAAACACATTTTTTTCTGAAGGAGTTCTGTACTTCCGTACCTGTAATCCATATTTCTTCCCCTCGGAGTAAGAATCTTGTCTGGAGGTGAAATCAGTGCTGATATTGCTACTTCAAATAAAACTACTTTTTTTTTCTGCCAGAGAAATTGTAGAGAGTACAGAAAAGTATAGATAGAACCAGGGAGAAATCAATCCAATTGATTCCTGATATTGGTGAAAAATTTAGTCCTTGGTTTTGGAAATCACATGACCTAAATTTTACTAATTAAGGAATATATGTCACATATAATTTAGTTTTTTAGTCCAAAAGAGAACTATAACAACAGCTGATATTTACTAAGTGTTTCCTGAGACAATATTTCAATTATCTACAGTCTTTACCACAGTTCAGCAGGATAGGTGTTACCACTCCTGATTTACAAAAAAGAAAACAGAGGTTCTGAGAATGAATAAATTTTCCAAAAGTGGTAGAACCAAAACCCCAGCACAAGTGTATATGACTTCAGAACCTAGCTTATAGGATTGTGAAGAAAAAAAATAGTAAAACTGGGCTTTTTGTTTCCTTTCTGTTTTTTTTTTCTAATCAAGTTCTTCAGATTAATTCAATGGATATGTGTGGGTGTGTTTGTGTGTGTGTGTCCTTTGGAAAACATGTACATTTAAATGGCCGACAAACTTGTGGGGTTTTATACGAAGATGTCAGTAAAAGCTCACTAAAATTATAGAGAATGTGAAAATCCAATTTAGGAGACAGTAATATAGAAATGTGTTACAATTTAGGCTTGACCAGAACAACAGCAAATGTTTATGTTCTCAAAGTATTCCCTACCCCTTAGAAGCTTGTCCTCAGCTCTGAATGTGTGTTTATTCTTCACAGATCTTGGTTTTATGCTAGTAGTATTTTGAGGTTTTTGTTTTGTTTTGTTTTGTTTTTGAGACAGAGTTTTGCTTTTGTTGCCCAGGCTGGAGTGTAATGGCATGATCTCAGCTCACTGAAACCTCTGCCTCCCAAGTTCCAACGATTCTCCGGCCTCAGTCTCCAAAGTAGCTGGGATTACAGGTCCCCACCACCGTGCCCAGCTAATTTTTTTTGTAATTTTAGTAGAGACTGGGTATCACCATGTTGGCCAGGCTGGTCTCGAACTCCTGACCTCAGGTGATCCGTCTTCCTCAGCCTCCCAAAGTGCTGGGATTAGAGGTGTAAGCCACCGCGCCTGGCCGTATTTTGAGATTTTATATATTGTTTTGTTTTCTATTTTTTCTTTTTATAGATGAGGTCTCAGTCTCTCACCCAGACTGGAGTGCAGTGGTGCCATCAGAGCACCCTGCAGCCTCAAGTTCCTGGGTTCAAGCGATCCTTCTGCCTCAGCCTCCCAAGTAGCTAGGATTACAAGCATGCACCACTGCACTTGGCTGAGTTTTTGTATTTTGATCTGCACTGTTTTCATTAACTGAGCCAACTTTTGTTTAGAATGACCCCCTAAAGAGAAAGTATACCCTTCAAATATTAGTGGGTTTTGTTACTCAGTTGCAAAGCTGAATTTTCCATGATGAAATTGTAAGCCCTACTCATTTCTAATGATACCTTTTCTTTAAACAGCACCTGGCACATGCCAGGCTCTCAGTAAGTGTTGAAAAATTGAGTGAAGCCAATTCAACTAGACTGGGAAGTGTGCAGAGGGCAAATGGATAAAAAGTTCGAATCAACAGATGGGTGAGGGTTTGGCCAGCAGGAGGGGCAATGGTGATGGGAGAAGAAATGAAGATGACCTAGAAAGACTGTATGTCGGGGAAAGAACTATGACCTGAGCATTTCTTTCCACATGGATGCTAAGCCCCAAACCCCTGACTCAACAGACGTGATTTAACTTGAAGGCCAAAATGATGATTGTGATCTCCTTTGTAATGACAGCAAATAGAACAAAGAAGAGGCAATGTCCAAGGCACGCTAAGGAAAAGCATTTCCCAAATGCACCTGGGAAATAGCAGGAAAATAAAAAAAGTCTTGCTTACTTTCAAACTCTGAAGAAGCCACTGCACTGCTTTTGTCTAAATTTATTGACTGGAGCAAAGTGATTCCATGTAGAAATAAGGCATTGTTAAGGAATTAGCTGATCCTAGTAAGACTAGTGTATCCCCATAATAGAAAAAAAAATCAATGACATAATCCTATTTTTTGCAGCATTTCTTTACCTGTGTTATGTTGGAAGGAGCTGGGAAGCTATGCCAGATGCCATATCTGTGAAGATCCATAGGATCCTGCATGTCTAAAACTTATTGATTTTGGACAAGTCCGAGTTATTCATCTGTGTTTTTAGTCTTTCTCAATTTCTATCTACCTTATAATTATATTGCTAAAATTTCGGTAATTCTTTTGTTCTGTCTTCTTTTACTTCTACCTATAATAGGTTTAAATAGCAGCAGAGTTATTCTGTTTTAGCATTGGTTCTCGTAAGTTTAAATTGTAGTGTCTGTTAATTAGCCCCCATCCCCCACATTAGTTTATCTCTTTATTGTGTGTTAGTTTTTCCTTTTTATCCTGTAAAACAAAACAGAAAAATGTAGCTAAAATTGATACTGTTTGCCTTGGTTGATATCCTGAACAAAACACTTTTCAGCAGCACATCCCTCCTGTCTTTTTGCTTCAATATCTTTTCAGTTTTACTATTGAACACTAGATCAGTGACACAGAGACTTCCTTTTATTAAATTCTCTAGCCACAAATACAAGGCATGGAAATGTAAATTGAAATATATGTATATTTTTTAAGACACAGTTTCACTTTGCCTCCTAGGCTGGAGTGCAGCGGTGTGATCTCCACTCACTGCAACATCCACCTCCCTGGTTAAAGTGATTCTCATGCCTCAACCTTCCGAGTAGCTAGGATTACAGGTGCATGCCACCATGCCCAGCTAATTTTTCTATTTTTAGTAAAGATGGGTTTCACCATGTTGGCCAGGCTGGTCTTGAACTCCTGAACTCAAGTGATCTGCCCACTCCTGTCTCCCAAGGTGCTGGGATTACAGGCATGAGCTGCTGTGCCTGGCTGCACTGAGTTATTATTAAGCCAGCAACTCTTTCATAGAGCAAAGGTGATTATAAAGCAATAATAACACTGAGTACATATTTTTTTTCTTCCTCCTTCCACAAGGAATAGATTATTCCAAATTCTCTAGTCTTAAACTATAGATCCATCTTTGACCACTCTTATTCTCAAGTGTAAGGACAGGGTCCAGTTTCAGTTTTCTGCATACGGCTAGCCAGTTTTCCCAACACCATTTATTAAACAGCAAATCCTTTCCCCATTGCTTGTTTATGTTAGGTTTCTCAAAGATCAGATGGTTGTAGGTGTGTGGTGTTATTTCTGAGGCTTCTGTTCTGTTCCATTGGTCTATATATCTGTTTTGGTACCAGTACCATGCTGTTTTGGTTACGCATGCGGCCTTGTAGTATGTTTTGAAGTCAGGTAGCATGATGCCTCCAGCTTTGTTCTTTTTTCTTAGGATTGTCTTGCTATACAGGCTCTTTTTTTGGTTCCATATGAAATTTAAAGTAGTTTTTTTCTAATTCTTTGAAGAAAGTCAATGATAACTTGATGGGAGTAGCATTGAATCTATAAATTACTTTGAGGAATATGGCCATTTTCACAATATTGATTCTTCCTATCCATGAGCATGGAATGTTTTTCCATTTGTTTGTGTCATCTCATTTCCTTGAGCAGTGGTTTGTAGTTCTCCTTGAAGAGGTCCTTCACATCCCTTGTAAGTTGGATTCCTAAGTATTTTATTCTCTTAGTAGCAATTGTGAATGGGAGTTTGCTCATGATTTGGCTCTCTGTTTGTCTATTATTGGTGTATAGAAATGCTTGTGATTTTTGCACAATGATTTTGTATCCTGAGACTTTGCTGAAGTTGCTTATCAGTTTAAGGAGATTTTGGGCTGAGACAATAGGGTTTTCTAAATATACAATCATGTCTTCTGCAAACAGAGACAATTTGACTTCCTCTCTTCCTATTTGAATACCCTTTATTTCTTTCTCTAGCCTGATTGTCCTGGCCAGAACTTCCAATACTATGTTGAGCAGGCATGGTGAGAGAGGGCATCCTTGTCTTGTGCCAGTTTTCAAAGTGAATGCTTCCAATTTTTGCTCATTCAGTATGATATTGGCTGTGGGTTTGTCATAAATAGCTCTTATTATTTAGAGACATGATATGTCAATACTTATATAGAGTTTTTAGCATGAAAGGGTGTTGAATTTTATTGAAAGCCTTTTCTGCATCTATTGAGATAATCATGTGGTTTTTGTCATTGGTTCTATTTATGTGATGGATTATGTTTATTGATTTGCATATGTTGAACCAGACTTGCATCCCAGGGATGAAGCTGACTTGATCATGGTGGATAAGCTTTTTGATGTGCTGCTGAATTCAGTTTTCCAGTATTGTATTGAGGATTTTGCATTGATGTTCATCAGGGATGTTGGCCTGAAATTTTCCTTTTTTGTTGTGTCTCTGCCAGGTTTTGGTATCAGAATGATGCTGGCCTCATAAAATGAGTTAAGGAGGAATCCCTCTTTTTCTGTTGTTGGAATAGTTTCAGAAGGAATGGTACCAGCTCCTCTTTGTACCTCTGGTAGAATTCAGCTGTGAATCCATCTGGTCTTGGGCTTTTTTTTTTTGGTTAGTAGGATATTAATTACTGCCTCAGTTTCAGAACTTGTTATTGGTCTATTCAGGGATTCAACTTCTTCCTGGTTTAGTCTTGGGAGGGTGTATGTGTCCAGGAATTTACCCATTTCTTCTAGATTTTCTAATTTATTTGCATAGAGATGTTTATGTATTCTCTGATGGTAGTTTGTATTTCTGTGTGATCAGTGGTGATCTCCCTTTCATCATTTTTTATTATGTCTATTTGATTCTTTTCTCTATTCTTCTTTGTTAGCCTGGCTAGCAGTCTATCTATTTTGTTAATCTTTTCAAAAAAACCAGCTCCTGGATGGATTGATTTTTGAAGGGTTTTTGTGTCTCTATCTCCTTCAGTTCTGCTCTGATCTTAGTTATTTCTTGTCTTCTGCTAGCTTTTGAATTTGTTTGCTCTTGCTTCTCTAGTTCTTTTAATTATGATGTTAGGGTGTCAGTTTTACATCTTTCCCACTTTCTCCTTGGGCATTTAGTGCTATAAATTTCCCTCTAAACACTGTGTCAGTTGTGTCTCAGAGATTCTGGTACGTTGTGTCTTTGTTCTTATTGGTTTCAAAGAACATCTTTATTTCTGACTTCTTTTCATTATTTACCAAGTAGTCATTCAGGAGCAGGTTGTTCAGTTTTCATGTAGTTGTGTGGTTTTGAGTGAGTTTCTTAGTGCTGAGTTCAAATTTGATTTCACTGTGGTCTGAAAGACTGTTATAATTTCCATTCTTTTGCATTTGCTGAGGAGTGTTTTACTTCCAATTATGTGATTGATTTTAGAATAAGTGCTATGTGGTGCTGAGAAGAATGTATATTCCGTTGATTTGGGGTGGAGAGTTCTGTAGATGTCTATTAGGTCCACTTGGTACAGAGCTGAGTTCAATTCCTGGGTATCCTTGTTAATTTTCTGTCTCGTTGATCTGTCTAATGCTGACAATGGGTTGTTAAAGTCTCCTATTGTTATTGCGTAGGAGTCTAAGTATCTTTGTAGGTCTCTAAGAACTTGCTTTATGAATCTGGGTGCTCCTGTATTGGGTGCATATATATTTAGGATAGTTAGCTCATCTTGTTGAATTGATCCCTTTACCATTATGTAATGCCCTTTTTTCTTAATCTTTGTTGATTTAAAGTCTGTTTTATCAGAGACTAGGATTGCAACACCTGCTTTTTTTTTTTTTTTTTTTTTTGGCTTTCTATTTGCTTGGTAAGTCTTCCTCCATTCCTTTATTTTGAGCCTATGTGTGTCTTTACATGTGAGATGTGTCTCCTGAATATAGCACACTGATGGGTCTTGACTCTTTATCCAATTTTCCAGTCTATGCCTTTTAATTGGGACATTTAGCTTGTTTACATTTAAGGTTAATATTGTTATGTGTGGATTTGATCCTGTCATTATGATGCTAGCTATGTATTTTGCTCATTAGTTGATGCAGTTTCTTCATAGTGTTGATGGTCTTTACAATTTGGTATGTTTTTGCAGTGGCTGGTACTGGTTGTTCCTTTCCATGTTTAGTGCTTCCTTCAGGAGTTCTCGTAAGGCAGGCCTAGTGGTGACAAAATCTTTCAGCATTTGCTTGTGTGTGAAGGATTTTCTTTCTCCTTCACTTACGAAGTTTGGCTGGATATGAAATTCTGGGTTTAAAATTCTTTTCTTTAAGAATGTTGAATATTTTTCCCCACTCTCTTCTGGCTTGTAGGGTTTCTACAGATAGATCTGCTGTTAGTCTGATGGGCTTCCCTTTGTGGGTAACCCGACCTTTCTCTCTGGCTGCACTTAAAATATTTTCCTTCATTTCAACCTTGGTGAATCTGATGATTATGTGTCTTGGGGTTGCTCTTCTTGAGGAGTATCTTTGTGGTGTTCTCTGTATTTCCTGAATTTGAATGTTGGCCTGTCTTGCTACGTTGGGGAAGTTCTCCCGGATAATATCCTGAGGAGTGTTTTCCAACTTGGTTCCATTCTCCCAGTCACTTTCAGGTATACCAATCAAATGCAGGCTTGGTCTTTTCACATAGTCCCATATTTCTTGGAGACTTTATTCATTCCTTTTCACTGTTTTTTCTCTAATGTTGTCTTCACCCTTTATTTCATTAAGTTGATCTTCAATCTCTGATATCCTTTCTTCTGCCTGGTCAGTTTGGCTATTGATACTTGTATATGCTTCACGAAGTTCTTGTGCTGTGTTTTTCAGCTCCATTAGGTCATTTATGTTCTTCTCTAAACTGGTTATTCTAGTTAGCAATTCCTCTAATATTTTATCAAGATTCTTAGCTTCCTTGCATTGGGTTACAACATGCTCCTTTAGCTCAGAGGAGTTTGTTATTACCCACCTTCTGAAGCCTTTTTCTGTCAACTCGTCAAACTCATTC